>NW_017300267.1:1354274-1360420 GCF_001594075.2 Trachymyrmex cornetzi
CCGTGTCGTACTGCGCCCCGAATCGGCCGACCTTCCCCGCAGTTATAACCGACAATACCGGCACGGTGGCGAGTTGCGGCGCCCTCCGATAGGTTCCTTGCCCCCGAACTGTTGAATTTCAATTTGCTTCCGGCATTCGCCCCCGTCCCCGTCTCCGCCGCTTCAGGGGAACGCCAGCGCTGCGTGTCCGGTGTACAACGTGAAATCGTAATTATCGAGCAATTAGTACTTGGCACGAGCGCAATACAGTATCCAATTCGCTTTCGCAGATTTCTGAAAACATTCAATATCACGCGATGCGATAACTTGCGTGTTCATATGGCTGCCATAGTTAACGTACCTTTTGAAGTGATATTTCGTACAATTCGCGGACCGTGTAATGCGCGCGCCTCGGAAGAAACGTTCTCGAAGGAAGAGTTTCATTATGCTTCCGTTAGTCGAGTATTTCACGAATTTTGAAATCTCTCGAGGTTCTTACTTTATTATGCGCGATATTTATGTTATGTAAAATTAAGTTATTTATTTTATTTTAAAAATAATATAATAATTAATAAAATAAATAAATGTGTTACGAATATGTTTTCGTTTCTATCTTTTATGAGATTATTATAATAAGTAATTTACAACATTTCTTTCAGTTTATTATTAGCTGACAATTCTCCACGCACTTTGCTAATTATCCGTTTCATCCTTTCGCTATCTTCAACGCGAAATAAAACGTTTCTTCGCCACTCGCGAACAGAGTGAAAAAAGTACTTTTACACGGAAGCGTCTTGTGTCGGAGAAGCTTTCGAAGAAATGACGTTCCCTGCGGCGACTGGCAACTTCCCTTCCCATCCGGATGAGAAAGTTTCACTTCGAGCGGTCCAGCGCTTTCAGCAAGCTTCTAAGGCTTTGTTTATGAACGGGTGCAGCGGATATAACGCGAGCGTGTATTTTTCAAGGTTGCAACATGAAAGGATAACGTAACGTTCCTCCTCCTTTTTCTTTTTCCTTTCCTTTTTCAGAAAGAAGGTTGCCATACCTTTGAATCCTTATCGGAAAACACGGATGTCATAAACAAAATTATACAAGACTGAAATATTGTTGCGATGTTATTCGTGTATCTTAAATTGTCCCTAACGATAAAATATAGTGAGTGAATTGGAAATTGAAGCGTATAATATTATTTTTGCGAAACTTTAAATTAAAGAGAAACTGATAAATGTCGGAAGGATCACTGAAAAAAATTTCTAATTGAAAATCAGAACTTTCTGGTTAAATTTATTAAAATTCTAGTCGAGATAATCGGAATTTTAGTTGATACAACATTTCTGATAAAATTTACTAGAATATTTATATCAATCAGAATTCTAATTATCGCAATTACAATTCTAGTAGATTTAATCAGAAATTTCTGGTTTTCGTCCATTTTCCAACAGAATTACTATTTAAATCCAACCAGACCTTTTTTCTCAGTGACTGAAATATAATTTTTTCGTGAAAACAATATGTCGCGATAATTTCAATAAAAATATTATATGTACATTGAAAAATTATATTTCTATCACACACGAAATTTTTATTTTTACACTATCACGTAAAAATGATCGAATATTGAATTTAGTAGAAGGAAGGAGGCGTCTACAAGAACATAAGACACGGTTGTCATTGCGTATGCACTTGTGAAAGTGCCACTTCTTCTTTTATTCGAGCGGAATTAATCCGTTGCGAAAACTGCGCGAGCTGAAACTTCTCTCTATGAGATGCGCATTCAGAGCAATTGCGAGACTGCCTCTGAGCTTCTAAGTACCGGGACGTGGATGCGTTTACCGGAAAAATTGGTATTCCGTTGACGTAGCGACGAACACGAGCGCGGAACGTCGTCGTGATCCTGCTTTTTATCCTGAGGCGGAAAATCCGGCCCTCCGCTCCGGTCGAGCCCTCGTTACGACCCTTCGCCTTACCGTTTCACCCCCCCGTGCTGTGTCTGTGCTCCGCGATTCGCAATTTACCGCAGGTTCACGCAAAATGGGAGTCAAGCGCGGTACGTATCCTACCTACCCGACGTCCGCGTGATATTCGAGACCCTTCGCATATCCTCGCGTGTTCTCCACAAAACAACGTGAAATCAGCCACTATTAAGTGCGGACTCATCGAGCTGCTTAATAAACGGCAGCTAGGGATGCGTGACGATAAAACGTGAGGAATGTATCGCTCGCGGTCATATTCAAACTAATTTAAATAGAATAGCGTATTTCCATTTTATTAACAAAGAAACTTGAGAACAAAACATTTAAAAGGAAAGTCAATTATAAAGTTATGAACCTAATCGAATACAATTGCACTAAACTAACGAGAACGGTGCTAAACTCAGAGAACAGTTTCAACGTCGAAACGGAATGACTTCTAATAATTCAATACGCAAGTGAGACTTGGGCTTAGCGTTTCTGCGCTTTTAATTTTTAAAAAACGAAAAACAAATAAGGGCTAAAGAGAGTTTTTTGCGCGGTTGTTAGTGCGAAAATAAAAATCGTTTATTGCCGAAAAATATAATATAATTAGTTATGCATAAACGTTTCGGCCTGCTTCCGGCCATCATCAGTATCTCCGGACGCATGTTATAAAATTCTCACTTCTTCATGACGAGATGGCAAAGTGGCAACTCTCCTTATTCAATTGGCAATGATTAACAATTCCAGTGGCAACGAATAACAGATAAAAATCTGTGTAGATATCGAAAACGTTACCAATTATTTTTTTTTATAAAGAAAAATTAATATACTCACCTACATAGCCATGAAAGAAGACATGAACATCAAAAATCAATTAAAGTCAAAAGACAAAGAATCCGCAAATTATTCATATTTAGCGATGTAAATTCACTACACCGTTCCGAATATTGTGACGGTTAACATTCAAATGAGTCAAAGATAATACACAGTGTACAAATCAATAAGTAAAAACATACGGTATTACCGACATATGTCAGACTGTCACTTAAATAATAAAAACAAAAACGGCGCGCAATTTAAATCAGTGTAAATTATTGAGAATCGAGATGTATGTATGAATGATGTAAAAATTCGGTGTCAGATTGCAAATTAAGACTGTTTTTTTTTTGCAACTGAATATGTAGCATTTTCGAGATACGTTTTTAATTTTTATTTATGACCAGCCGTTGTACCGCTCTACATACCGCTACATCGACGCTTAATTATAAGCTTCCGCTTCGGGATCTGCGGAATTATCGACCGGCCAATAAAAGCTCGTGCGAAACGCTCGGCTAGCGTCCAATAAACGCATCTTCGCGCAGCGTAATCTATAGCCAGCGGCAGTCGTAAACCTGTGCGCGCGAGCGTTATCTGCCGTCCGTGTGTACAAAGAAGCGTGCGTGTCGCGAGATCTGTCGAAAGTGGTTAACGACCGACGGCATTTCCGACCGTTAACTCGCACTAAAATGACGCGGTCGCCACGCGATGTTTATGTCATTCGGCGGCCTTTGTCGTCTAATTTAGGTGACGCGCGCAAGCAGGATGACATTTTAACCCGCTATCGTGACGCTTTATTTCGATGTGGCTCGGCAATGCGCCAGGGACAATTTGCATCTGCAAAATATTATAACACATTCGATCGATTCGAAAAGAAATAGGTTAAGTTACTCTTCAAATTTCAATCAGTGGGATAATCACTGACATATTTGAAACCGGTTAGTCAGTAAAATTCAACTAAAAACGAAAGAAAACTTGAATAATCATCCAATATCATATACAGTGAGAGCAAAAAGTATTCGTACAAGGAAATTTGTTATAAAAAAAGTCTTATTTGTAGAAAATAAACATTAATTAGCAATTTTATACAATGAATACATTCTGTTCTAACATAAACAAACGGGCTTCACATGTATTTCTGATTTTAGAAGCAAAATTTCTCGTCTCTGTACGAATACTTTTTGAGCATTCAAACAATACATTTTTTAATTTCCGCTTATTTTTGAAATGATATATTTTGTATAATTAATACATATCTTTTTGGTATATATAATTTTAAGAAATATACAGTATATTTTATTCTTTATGAATAAATTGTTAATTATTCAACAAGAAATGATCATCGATTAAACATCGAATCAAAAACTGAGTTGAAATCATCGTATTTATATCGATTCGGCATCAATTCGATGATTCATTTCTCGCTGGATAATATTTACTTTTTAAAAATAAAGTTTTTTTACAAAATATTTTCTCTGTACGAATACTTTTTGCACTCACTGTAGGTACATTACATTTATATACATAAACAAGGCTAGCTAGGATTCCACATTTCCACTAATTACTAGTGGGGGATACTTAGAACTAATATCAGTGATTATTCATTGAGTTGGATTCAGAGAGTAGAAAATTAGAAATAAACAAATATTCTGTACAACAATCGCGTAAGTTTTTGATTAGTATACGTCAAATTGTTCTCTCTTTTTATATAAATAGAAAAGATCTTCATGCATTGATGTACAAAAAAGGGGATTTTAATTAATTATTTTCCTAAGGAATCCTGAAGGCGTCTGTTTTATCGGTCAAACTCAATAATTTTTATATCAATTTTCTACGTGTATTATTTTTACAGATTTGAAAATCCTTCTCCAGAACAGTATAGACAATAGGGTTTTAACTTCTTTTTGACTTCTTGCATGATTCATCTTTTGTTCTTTTCTTTTCACACTGAAGGGAAAAAGAAAAAAGAAAGAAGAAGTGTGCACAAGAAGTTCAACTAAAAAGAACAATCATAATAACGCAGTCTAAAATGCACGATTTCATATGAAAAATAAAACAGAAATTGGAAAATTACAATTTGTTATCTACTTCTGACACTGATTTATAACTATATAAAAAGTTTTATGCTTTGTGTACATATAAGACATGCTTTGTTTGGACTAGGAATTACAATTGAAGGAATAATATTGATGTGCTATTAGAGAAATGATGCCTGAGAGCTTCAATATAAGAGAAAAGATTGCGCGAAAATTTTGTGTTACGTGTGTATATGACATTAATGTAATTTGTATGCAGTGATTTTCGTAAATCGTATGTATGTGTTGTAAATCATAGTATAAGTCGGTAAAACAGTGATTTCGTTGGAGTTTGGTTTCAGGGGTTTAGAATCCCCTTAGAAACGCTGGAAGTAATCTGTTTTACCAGCTAAACATGATTATTTTCAGACACAATAATCTTTTTACTGTTTACATAAAATTATAAATCCTTTTCCACAATTAAAGTATAAATAATAATATAATGGGAACTGAATAATTTCATATATAAAACAAAAAAAATTGAGAAATTACAGTTTTGTTACCGGCTTCTAGCATCAACTCGTACATTTGCTTTGTGCAAAAGCTTTAAACTTATTAAAAAAATAGGTTTAGTCCCCATCAAGATTAAATAAAAGAACATACTATGTGCATGTAGAAATAAGCTAGGAGCTTCAGTATAAGAAAATAGTGTGGCTGCGATATCGACACGATAATACGTAGTGATAATAAAATATGATGTATAGTATATGTGTAAGTGCATATGGTTAGTAAAACAGAAATTCTTCAGAATTCAGCCTTCAGTCCCAGCATCTCCTTAAGTATTCGTGAAAAATAAAGCTGAATAGAAGAATATTGCAGTTTTCACGAAGATCGTCTCACTTATTA
Organism: Trachymyrmex cornetzi; assembly: GCF_001594075.2. NCBI lineage: Eukaryota > Metazoa > Arthropoda > Insecta > Hymenoptera > Formicidae > Trachymyrmex > Trachymyrmex cornetzi. The sequence continues at coordinate 1,359,946 of NW_017300267.1, forward strand.
TTCAAATTTCGGTTCAGTGAGCCGAGAAATTTCGATCGCCGACACGATTTTATACTTTGCCCATCTCGAGCTACCGAAGTTACCGTTCGTAGCACTCATTAAAGTAGCAAAGTGGGAAGGCGATAGAAGTGGTGCCGTAAATAAAAGGAGAAGTGTAAGAGCAGATAATAACGCAATAAATATATCCGCGGAACGATCTACCTTCTCGATTTGTGCCATGGATAATGATGCCGTGGCGGTCGAGAGGATCGGATAACAGAAAATTCTGCGCGGGCGAGAGAGGGCGGGAAAGGGGTAATCGGCCGCATAAAAATGCATCGGTGGCATAAGTGGGCCGATGGTGGAATACTTAAGCGAGGGAAATGTTGCAGCACGGAGAAAGCTCCACCGTAATTTACGGCCAAGTTCGGCGCATTACGGGCGGTCCGTAAAAAAGGAGCAAGATTGATCTCCGTAAATCCAACCGCCATCGCTG
>NW_017300267.1:1360924-1373607 GCF_001594075.2 Trachymyrmex cornetzi
CATGCGGCCGCTGCGGCTGGAAAATCTGATCACGTTGCCAACGAAACTATACGCGTTCACGTAGTTCAGTTCCCTACGAAACTTTTATTAGACCTCGTACCGCCGCACACGATCGTATTCATCGCTATTTGAAGAGCCGTTTTGTGCTCGAGAAAATGTTGGAATAATAAATATAAAGTAAACGGTCAAAAAGTCATGTAGCTACTCGATCAACGTCACCTAAAGAGGAAAAAATCGTGCAATCTTGTAATAGAAATAATAAAGAGAAATCTTGCAAATATTTGCGCAAAATTGCGTGATGGAAAAAGGTAAAAACGCCCCCCGCGAAAGAAGTTATACATTAATAAACTTAATAATGAGACGTTTCTTCGTACTATTTATGGACTTTGCAATATGATGTGGATTTCTTATTATTTATGGACACACGTTCTTTAGCAAAGGGGAGCGATAGCAAGTTCTTCCCAACCTGCGGAGCTGCGGTTGTTTATGTGCTGCCCCGCACATCGTCGCGTGCGAAATTGCGATTACGAGCGAGAAACGGTGGATAATTAGGCAGCCGCACGCTTAAACGTGAGACACAATCGAGGCTCGATCACTCACGTGCTGCAAGCGCGACCGTTCTTTTTTTTTCTTCTTTTTTTACCGTAAATTTTATTCGCCGGACGGCCGTCGCGTCGGTAACACGTGTTACAAGCGCGATTATGCGAGAACTGCCCACGAACGATGGCACGAAAAAAAAAAAGTATTTGCCGTCGGTTTTTGGATAAGCAGCTGTCCACCGAACGCAATGATAAATAATAAAACGTGCGTTGCATAACGATAATTAATCTTTTCCATGGAATTTATCCGGCAACAACAGCGGACCGATGAATTAGCTGCGGCGGACAGGTTCGCAAATTATCGCGTATTAATTAGTTATTACTGCGCGTAACGAACCACTGCAAATGGTTTACACTTCTGCTCGTACATTTTCCGTTTGTTATTTATATATATATATGTATTGATTTCATTTACTATACACACATGTACGCATAAGAGCTACGCTATTAGCTGTTGTGCCATTTAAGTTGAGCTTTGTTTACTGCCTCTATGTGGTTTAGAAATGCGCCACAATTGCGACACATAACATGTTGTTATTATTTTGAATGTAAAATAATTGATTACGCAAATTTCGTTAACGAGAAGGCTTGATTAGTTCCACCGGTCGACCGCCTCTCAGTTTTGGAGTAGCAAAGAAGATAAAATTAATTGCCGCGAATGTTAATGGCGTCGGCAAACGAGGACTTTGCAACGCAAAACGAAAATAGTCCCGACTCGTTACGAAATCCCGCCAAAAAAGAAAAAAGGTACGTATCATAATAAACAAGCGTTCGCGGCCGAAGCACGCCACAATTCATCCTTAATTGCAGCATATTACACTACCGGTGTACATTCCCGCCTCCGGCTTGCGTGCAAAATTCAGATTACCGGCAAGAAGCGCCAGGATAATTAAGCCGGGGGCCGCGATCATGCCGCGATCAGTTGCTGGCCCCTTTATACCAGAACCATCCTCCTTCCTCCTCGCCCCCCCCCCTCCCTCCCCCTTCGATTCCATATCTCGATCCTCTATTCTCCCCTATTTGCCTCTCCCCGCGGCGAGAAAACTCACGTAACGTCTGTAGCACGTGTTACTGCTCCAATTATGCGACCTGCGGCCGCGACCGCACGGCCCGACAGCACGAAAAACCATTTGTCGTCGGTTTCCAGACCCGCGAATTCGTCGCGGCGGAAAGAACCGGAGACAGACCCCGGGGGGAGGGCGGGCAGAAAGGGAGGAAGCATGGCGACTGAAGCACGAAGGGGATTCCGAAGGGACGGGACGGGTGGTGCACACCCACATTGCGCATGCACCCTCGAAATCCGTTCCTGGCGTATATCCACTTCCGCTGCGACAAAGTAGAGAGAGCGAGAGAGAGAGAGAGAGAGAGGGAGGGGGGGAGGGAGAGACAACGAAAGATAGGGTTGGTCGCGGGGAGAGGAGTGGAGGAGACAGCTCAGGCAGACACTAAATAATCTAGATAACGGAAGGACCGTCCTAAATTTCTGCAGATTTGTACAGGCATACCGACTGATTAGATTGGCTGGAAGATTGCAGCGCGAGTTGGGGTGGGATCCCTGCAAATTTTCGTTGCCTCCCTGGAGGTGTCCTCCGACAGGATTGTCCTCCGTCTCTTTCTCTCCGTCTCACTGCACTGTCTTCTACGCCTCTTGTCTCCTCTCTCCCGCTCGTCGGCACATGTAGAGGCTCGTGTGAACGATGTTTTGACTAGCATTAGCCCTGGGTGGGCTGTCGCATCGATCCGTAGGGTGGTATCCTTGGCAGGAGTCCCGAGAAGCGACTGGAACAGGTGAGGAGAATCCGTCTGCCAGGACGAATGCGTCGGCTGCAGCGACAAACTTTCCGACGCGGTCTGTCGTCACGGTAAATCATTCCGCCGGTATAGAGGAAGCGAGACGGAAAGAAGGTGGAGAAGACGCGAGAAATCGGAGTTGCCGAGGAAAGTTTTTCGCGAAAATCGCGTCACTTCGGCAACCTGCTCACTTTTGGAAATTAGGGACAGGAAATTGGACGAAAAGGGCGTTTCTGCCTGCGCCAGAAAGTAGAAGTTTCGCAACGAGGGCCGCATAATTCTCCCTGCAGTTCCGCAGTTCCTCCTGTCCTCCTCTGACGAAATGTCGCGTGACCTAAAAGTCGTTTCTACCATAATCGATCTACAATTTAATACAACTCGTCCCTGGACTTTCTCGAGGAGAATCGTATCACTTTGACTAGTGCCGAACGAAATACGAGAATCGTTCGACTTTAATGCGACAGACAAACTTTCGAGTTACAAAAGTCGGGGCCGTAATTTACCCCGCGAGTGCATTTCCGATAGTTCATTAATCGAGTGCACCTCGCTTCGCGTGTGCTCTTTTCGGAAGGGGTTTAATTAACCGCGACTCCGGTAACCGCATCGTTCCCAATATGTATATATATATATATATATAAAATTATATACCTCGATGGTCGTTTTTCGAAATCACTCGGCTCTTTTCCCGACATTTAATTCGGTCGTTTGAGAAAGATGAGATGGGAGATAAGGGTGAAACGACAACACGTCGCGGCAGTAAAGCGGAATCGGGAATGATGCGCCGTATCTTGTCCCAATGAGAAACGTACCTTAGAAAGACGCCTAAAGAATTTCGAGAAGAAAAGACGTTATTCCGAAGTGTCGATCCGCCGCTCAGTAAGTCCTATTCCGTTCAGTATTGCAGCTTCCGAAGATGCGCTTCGTTCATTGTATTATTCCATGTTGGCGGAACGATCTACAAGCGGCAGCACCGCGGGAAATATTTATACCGTCGGACCGTTTTCAGGCACGTACGGAATTTTGGAGAAAGCCCGATGGCGTCCTATTTCAAGTATGAAATGGGATACGTAGCTTTTGCCCGGTGAAGTCGAAATAAAAGAATCAGGGGGCGTGCGCTTGTGTACGTGTATGTGTGTGAAATTTATCAGAGAGATGAAAGATCTCCGCAGCCTGGAATGTAACTGGATGAACGGCGTATACAGGCAGATGTACCATGCACACGCTGCACCTCCTTACCGTCCTACAGTATACATCATTAGACGATATACATATATATACATATATATATAATATATATATATATATATATACATACACACCGCGCGCGGTTGCATATTATTTCGGCATGGTACATATAATTTTCTACGCGTGCAACGAGAGAAGCTAGGATAGCAATCTTACATTTCTCTACTTTTGCATATTTAATAAAAACCGAGTGAGAGTCGAGAGAAACCGAGAGGCTGCAGCAAATAGATGCTCTTAGACTCTTGGACTTTTATCACATCTTGATTACATCTTGATTACATACAGTCACGGTATAAAGCAGCAATAACATCTCAGACGTAAACGCGCGAAACGTTAATCTGGATACTTCTTATTTCTGTCATTCTCCTCTCCACGGGCTATTGTTCGGACAACCGCTATCCCGGTAATAGGGAGAAATTCCCGTGCCTGTAAAATTAGGATTTTTCGGTGGGATGGGTGGTGGTGCGCATTTGTCAGAGATGCGACGCTTACTATATCACGGTGAATTCCATCGCGCGTCGCACACAATGTGCGCCCTAAACGCACATCCTTTATTCGCCGGCCGTAACGAAATCACCGCGCAACTTCGTCCTGGCAGCGCGACGAAAACGCGGTCGTAAAGTTATACACGCGCATGCATAATATCCGACTTTCGCGGCTGCGTCGTCGACGGCGCTCGTAATTGCGGCAGCTGCTGATTACACCGTTGGCCCCGATGGGGATTAAAAAAGTTGCATGCCAATTCATTAAGTTGTTGTGGACCGAACGCACACATACTATAATCTCCCACTCTCTCTCAAATCCGCGCGCGGCCATTGAATTAAAGCATTAACCGAGGACACGGTCGCTGCAGTGAATACACGATAGAAATTCTGAAAATGTTGCACATTGCGATGCATATTCCGGATGATTTCGTTACACAAATATACGAATACATATATAATTGGTATTGAAAATATATTACCCTTTGCCTATTACTGTATAAAACACACGTATGAGAATTTATTAGCCGGCGACGATCTATTTGAAATTGTTTATGCGTTTTCGATACGTAAAATACGAAAAGCGCGAGATAGATTTATATTTGGGCGTACAAAATATTTGCCTTATACTGCACTCTCTGAAATAATCTAAACATTTTCACGATAATCAAAATATTCCGATGTAAACTTTTGTGTTACGCTTTTAGTGCGGCAAAAGCTGTTTCGTACAAATACTGTGTCTTTTGCCAAGTGTTTCATGTACATGTTTGATGGGGAAAAAAAATAGAACATTTTGTATGACAAAAATTGCCCAGTCACCCCATAGGCAGCATGTGCATTCGACGTTTGCACGATCCGATGCGCATTTTGCGTGAAAAAAAACGTATACGCGCACGCATATATCCAGCTATATTCTTCGTCCTCGTTTGTCGAAATCGATACCTGCGGTCTGCGTTTATTGGCCACGACTGCGAGACACTAAATGAAATCGGGAGAAACACGGTTTTTTTTTATTACTCTACTCGTAGATTCTTCAACCCTCGGTAATCGTCCTTTGCCACGTGTCCCGTCCATTTTCCTCCGCTGAATCTCATAGGAGACATAAAGGAGATACTAGGAATATCCACGCATCTCGAGTCTCGGTGCTTCATGTCTTGGTAGATTTGTGCCAAAAATTGTATGCCGTTGATTTTCTTGTATCGCGATTGGTAACCATCGAATGATATGATTTTCTACATTTACGAGAAGAATAGTCTAGCGATATCAACGGCGAAAATGCAAAAAGAGCAACGAGTGGAAAATGTAGAACATTTTTCATTTTTAACGCTTATTATGAATTAAAACATTTCATATTAACATTTTATTATAATATTACTTTTTCCATTTGCCGCATTATAAAGCCTTTATACATTCACATTGTCTGTATTATCAAAACGTTTTTGTAATATTAATTAAATAAAAAACTTGAAAACTTATTTTGCAACGTATGCAATTTTGTAATCCCTTTTAGTCCATTGCGTCAGCACGAGCAGTGCTGATCCCGTTAGACTTAAATAATGCATTTTTGCATTTACATGTAACTCTCCTTAGGGAAAACACTGTAGGGAAGGATGCGGCAAGGAAAGCATCTCTCTTCCATATAATCGCTAATGTATCAAGTTTTATAATCGTCACTATGACACGATACGATCCATCATAAGCAGAATTACTTAATTTAACATACAATGGAGACTACTTAATCAAAAAATAAAGATATATATATTTCGAGAATTTAGTACTATACACGAAACTCGTATATATGTTTATTTTCTTGTTTAACGAAGTTCTCGACAGATGAAAAATATTTAGAAAATTAAAACATATGAGAGTTACCTCAGAAATACATAAAAATAATTAATTAATATCGTTAATCACGGCAATTTTTTTTAAACGTTTTGTCCAATTTTTAGTTCAAGTATTTATTTCCAATTTTTAGTTCAAGTATTACAAACTACAAAATCAGAGCGAAAGAAAAATCTCTCATCGAGTGCAAAAGCGTGTTTTACGAGTAGCTTCGGGATGCAATTTAAGTGTAAAATTCGCCCAATTGCGATCACGCACAATCGATTATCGTAAATGAAGTCAATGATCCTCCATCGCGGTGATATATATTTCTCTAACGAGCGGACTAAACCCGAATTAAATAAAATTTCTTTTTTAGAGTACAAGCAGCTAGTCTGAACTTCGGAAGCCGATTGGAATGGGAAGGTCCGCTCGATACTGTTAATTAAAACTTTTCGCCGCGAGCGTTAATAGGCGCGAAGCGTTATCTGCCTTACGACGAGCTGCAACGAAAGATATCGAAACACCGTCGACGTCTCGTGTCTTGTTAAGCAATCTTTTTTTTTCCACCTCTTTTATCCATCTGCACTGTACCGTAAAAGGGATCTGTAACTGTCACGAATTTCACGCCCTTTGTTAAATAAATTCTTTTATATCGATTCTTTCCTTCAACTCTGTATTCAGTTTTAAATTGAGTTGAAAGTTGTACACACAAGTTAAAAAATAACTCTAGAGTTCTATGTTATCCAAACAGCAAAGTTAATAAAAAAATAATACGCTTGCATTATTTTTTTATCATAAAGTTGTTAAAAATATTATACATCCGAGATTAAGTAGATGTTATACAGCGGTCTTGAAAAATATAGTGATTCTGATAACGAACAGAAACGTTTGTAAACAGATTCTTCAATATTACGTCATCCCGGAAGAGAATTATATGTTGCATCGGTGATCGTTAATCTCTTAAAATTTCTGTTTGCGCTATTTTCTTCTCCTCCATCTTATAATGGCGATATTCCATGGTCCAACAATTCTGTCTTAGACTGGTCATTACCTCGACTTAATGAGTCATTGATATCGACAGGTTTCTCGAATGCGAAAGATGATATATACGTCGAATAGACGTCGAGAGATAGTTTCCGCATTGTATCGATTTCTAAACGCCCGTTATATATAACGAAGCATTCTGCCCACCTCTATCGATCTGCAATACAAAGCGTTTTATGACAGACGACCGATAAAACGACTCTGCGTTATTTCTGGCTTCTGAATGTTTCTAAAGTTCAATGGGATATTTTTTTTTGCGCTGAGGGCGGGCCGATATTCTGTCATTAATTCAACAGTCAGAAATAAATTCATAGGGCGAACCACAATATATAACGAATTCGGTCAACGAGATAACAGTGAGTGGTTAAAACCGCGAATTTATTATTCGTCATATTTACATCGGTTTTATAAAATTTATTAAATATTTCCGTCGCAAATTTCAGAGAAAATTTTAGAACCCGCTCGATACATATTGAAGAGATTCAACACAGCACGAAATACGTTCTTTTTCTTCTTCCCAGAAATATCTCTGGCACTGTAACTGAGTTAGAGAATCAAAAATTTCATTGTATGTAACTAAACTCGCGCTATAAAAGTTACGTGTGTAATAACAGACTAAAGTCTGACTCGTCAAGGCACTTATGAATTTTGCAATCGTACTTTGTAGGCCATTATAAGCGTACGCGCATCCCGCACCGTCTCTTCTGTTTACTATTCAGCACATTACAAAGAGTAACGGAGTCATGGATACTAAAACATGGAGCACATTTCGTTATTGCAAAAGCAATTTTAGTCACTATTTTTGTACGTAAAATAATACATCGATGATATTATATCCGTTAATTACTGATAATGGATATCAGAATTACAGCGTGATATAATAGCTTATCGTAATAATGCAAATAATTTTACGCGAATAAGTTTGCTCGCCCAAATAAATTACACACAACATCAAATAATGGAGGTCCCCCGTATGGCCAATCAGCGTCAGATAAAACAAAAATATGCGATGTGATAAAGCGTAAAATTATATTAACGTCCGCTTAATTATTTTAAATAAATATCAAATAAAAATACGATCTGATATAAAGAAAAAAATCGGGTGAGGAAAGTACGTCAGAAGAAATGAGAAGAAAAATTTCCAGTAGAAAGGATAGGGTGGATTTGGACGAATACCCTTAAAGTATCACGAAAAAGTCGCGAAGGGAGTGACGCGCGAGGGAATTTCTTCGAAAGTTCGCCGACTCGTAAAGCGAAACGTCCCGGTTACGACTACCCTGCGTGGCTCGCTGAAAGCTATTTAGATAATAAAATGCAGTCTCGCGGTGATAAGACACGGGTCGTTTGTTCACGCGGTCGTTCGCGGACCCTCCATGCACACGTTTCATATACGCGTCGCGAGCTACACCTCCACTCACCCCTACTATTCCACCCCGTTCTTGTATATGTGCGACAGTTATGGAGGGCGGTAGAAAAAAATTGCGTGTATTTACAGCGCGAAATCTTGAGGCCTCGAGTACATCCCCCAGAAAACTCGCACACGCAACTGAGATTTCCGTCAAACGTTTCCCGTTGTATATGTACTGCGTTATAATCGTAAATGATTCATTCCTTCCTGAAAGCATCCTTTCGATTACGGTAATGCACTGTTGAAAATATAATTTTTATTATGTTTTAAAAGCATTTTTTAAAAACATCGCTTACGCAATAAAGAAGATTTTTAAAGATTACACTAGTAGTTTACAAAAAAAAAAATGTTTTTATTACTTTGAACTAGACAAGGTGCTTCCTATAAATTTTTGGACACCGCAAATTAAATTTCTAGCAAATTTTCGAAGTAATTAAAAGTTTAATATGCACGAAATGGTTTTTTTGCGGTATTGCGGAATTTTTTTATAAAAAAGATTAACATTATCTTGAAATTTTGATCAAAAGTCATGAATATATTGTTTATTCCATATTAAATGTATTTTTTTTTATTTTAATATTTTATTGTATAGCCATGTTGTATAAAGAGATTTAAATACAGAATTTTTTTAGGATAGCAAATTTTCCGCCTATATAAAGTCATAAATTATAATTCTAGTTTATGACTATCGATACGTAGTGTAATTTATTATTAGAGTCTGCTAAATGTGTACGTACATGTATACACACAGAGTGTTTTATTTTAATTGCCCATCTTTCGACCATCTCGAAAAAACCGCACTAAAGAAAATGTTTCAGACAAAAGTTGCATGATCTGTGTATCGACAGCTACAAATTAAAACTATACGTGATCTTAGAAAAATTTTGTATTTAAATCCTTCGTAACATAGCTAAAAAGTAAGATATTAAAATTAAAAAATGCATTTTATAGAGAATGAACAATACATTCATGACTTTTACCAGAATTTCAAAATAACGTTAACATTTTTTATAAAAAAAAATATCAAATATCGTCAGAAAAGCCATTTTTTGGACATTAAACCTCAATTATCTTGAAAACCTGACTTTTTTTGGTTGGAATTTTTTGGCTTGCGGCATCGCGCGCACGCGTTTTCACATATAAAAATCTATAAGAACACTTAATCCGATTCAAAGTAATTTTTTTTTCTGTAAATTGTTATTTTTTCAATAAATGAAATAATAACAAACTTACATTATAAATTTATTGGAAATATAAATATATGCGTTCTCAATGAATTATAAAATTGAGTAATGGAGACCATCGTTGCAATAAGAACTTAGAACGTTAAACCTTGGAACGAAGTAGTCAACGATATGATTTATTACAGAGTAATGGATGAGCTAATGTATCGTGTTTTCCCTTTCACGTTGTATAGTGAGATGGAATCGATCGAGACGTCTTACATTCAGCTCGAGGGAGGATTCTCGACTGCCTCGTTGCGAGATCACGAGAAGGAAGGAAGGTAGGAACGGCGGACGTCGAGCGGCCGGAAATCAGCGGATTCGAGCGGGGAAGGAACGGATTGAGGAGGGAAAAACGAAGGAGAGAGAGAGAGAGCGCGCAATTAAATCGACTGCTCCAGTGGCGGGATCCCTCCACGGGGGAACAATCGAATGGGCTGGCGGCGGGTAATCTCGTGGAAGTATTCCGTCATCCCACAGTGCCGTTCCTTTCCCGCGCGATAAAATCCGCCGAACGGATTTCATTCGCGCCGGTTAAGCGGATGACTTTACAACGCTCGCTTTAACTCTTTCACACGAGGGACGAACCCGAACGTTTTCCCATTGGCCATTGTCGGCCGCCGTCGTGTCGGAAGCGCGCAGATTCGACGTGCGTAGCCGATCAAATCCGCACGGTGCGCGTAAATCGATATCGACAGCTCGAAAGCGAGACTGCTCCGCCGCACGAAAACGCCGAATCGGAATCGGCTTACACAACGAAAATATCGAATACTGCGATGAAACGGAAAAAAGATATCCCGTGATATTTTAATGACACGCGAACAATTAATTCAACTGGCGGCGCTATTATTTCTCGTCGATTCCATGCAATAGCGTAATAATAATAATAATGAAACGGTAAAAAAAAAAGGAAGAAAGAATAATTTGTTCCAGTCTGAAAATACATATTCCGTTGACAGATACAAAAGACATGATATAAAACCTCGCGATTTATGCCGTAGGAAACGCAGACAGAAACGGTAATTATATTATTACTACATTACGTTAACTAACTATTGGATAATTCCGTTGCATTAGCTTTGTTAGCAGCGTCGTCTCTGTTTATTGGTATAACACGGCGAGCGGAACGGGAGTACAGGCTGGCACAATCGCTCCCGTTTGCTACGGTTGCGACAAATGCAATTTTCTTGAGCAGCGGCGTGCAAACGCGCTTCGAGAGAATGCGGATTGCATTATGAGCTCTCGAGGAGTTGGTCCGTTCGCGCTAACAATAATAATTACGCCACCAATTTACTGGAGGCGCATCAGTCTTGATATCCGTTAAACGTCCCTCGCTAGTCGTCCAATAATTGCGGAGCTACGTTTCGCTACGATAGCTGCCGACGTTCGACGCAAAATAAATAGACTTTACTTGATCGGAATCTCATCGAGGGTCGGCGAAGCGTGGTAACCGGTACTACATTATTTCGTTTCTGCACTTTAATTCCCTCTCGTCATTCCTGCCTTCCGATACCGGCTAATTTATCGCGCGAATCCGGTTAATTCAAACCTATAAGTCCATTTTGATATCGTCGTCTTTCTTCCTTCCCTCGTTTCCGTCTCTTGAGAGATAAAATCTATCGGGCCAATTGGCGTTCGTTTAATCTCAATGCAAAGTTTATGCAGAAATGTTATCTCCAATTTGCCGCTATCTACTTTTGCGCTATCGGCCGGGAATAAACGCCTCGGTGGATACCAGTGGAATCGGGTAATCGTCACGAATTATGCGCGACGGTTTAGTTTAATACTATCGGCATCGGAGAACGGCGGACGGTGAAAAGACAGCTCCGGCAGGAGTCATTAGCTAACGATTAACCGCTTAAGACGGAATAAGGGTGCGAAAATGAATCGCGGCGAATTAACATTTATATCGCTTAAACGGCGCGCCGAGATCTTTCCCGCGATATGCGCGAGTCGAAATAATTTGTCGATTCTGAATTCAGGAAACAAGACGAGAATAATATTCACGATCTAGGATCTATCGTAGGGATTATTTTGCGAGGAAATGATTCCTAAAATCAAACGTCATAATTGAATTCATATGAATATATTAGGTGTACAACTTTACTTCCGCCGGTTCTTTTCCGAAATTCGAGGCTTTATTGTAAAAAACTGGTTATACGTTTATGATTCAAAGTATTGTCCATCGCTGGCCACTACTTTCTCCCATCTTTCGGGCAGCGTACGAATCCCGCGTCCAAAAAACTGGTCATCTTTTGAGGCGATCCACGAATCGATCCAATTTTTTACTTCTTCATAAGACCGGAAGTTCTGGTCAGCCGTGTGCCATTGATCGAAAGTGATAGTCAGAGGGAACAATGTCTGGAGAATACGGTGGGTGGGATAGGACTTCCCATTTCAACGTTTCCAAGTATGTCTTGACCACTTTCGCAACATGGGATCGAGCATTGTCATACTGCAAAATCACTTTATCGTGTCTCTCGTTGTATTGCGGCCGTTTGTCTTTCAATGCTCGGCTCAAACGCATCAATTGCGTTCGATACCGATCGCCTGTGATTGTTTCAGTCGGTTTTAACAGCTCTTAACACACTACGCCGAGCTGGTCCCACCAAATACAGAGCATGACCTCGGAGCCGTGAATATTCGGTTTGGCCGTCGACGTGGAAGCATGGCCGGAATGATTTTCCCCATGATTTTCTGCACTTGGGATTATCGTAATGAACCCATTTTTCGTCCCCAGTCACAATACGATGCAGAAATCCCTTCCGTCTTTGCCTTTCAAGCAGCTGTTTGCAAGTAAACAAACGCCGTTCAACATCTCTCGGCTTCAATTCGTACGGCACCCAATTTCCTTGCTTCTGAATCATTCCCATGGCTTTGAGGCGTTTTGAAATGGCTTGTTGAGTCACTCCCAATGATCGTGCCAATTTTTCTTGATTTTAACACGAGTCTTGATCAAGTAACGCTTCCAATTCTACATGTTCGAAAACCTTCTCTCTTCCACCGCTATGCTGGTCTTCGACGTCAAAATCACCGTTCTTGAAGCGTTGAAACCACTCACGACACG
>NW_017300267.1:1373764-1380387 GCF_001594075.2 Trachymyrmex cornetzi
CAGACACAAATCGACTAATGTTTCTATGGGGTTATGTTGACAGATGCCCAAGTTTATTGTATGACGTCTATGATCTATTTATTTCGACCAGCACTTACCGCTAAAGCCATCTATAGGAAAACGGCGGAAGCAAAATTGTACACCTAATAGCGAGGGGGTAACAACTTAATGTAATTGTGGGACAGAATCCTCGAAATCATTATAAAAATTTATATAAAATCTCTATATGTATAATCCGATAATTATATATGCAACCACGAGAAATCATTGTATACACTGAAAAAAATATAGTCAATTTTAATAAATATTTAGTTGAATACTGCCAACTAAATATGTATTGAATATAAAGATATATTTATTTGATATAAGAAATATTAACTTGATTTAACAATCTTTTTTTTTACTGAACAAATATTTATTTACTGTAAGTAAATGTTTAGTTGGCAGTATTGAACTAAATATTTATTAAAATTGACTATATTTTTTTTCAGTGTAATATTAAATAAAATCGTATATTTTACCAAATTACTTCATAGTAGTGAAAAAAATTATTTATAATCAGATGAAATCATGTAATCTGTGGGACAATATTTCAGCTAGTGGTTACCCCCTTGCCTAATAGTTACGAACAAAAATATGCGATTTTATCCTCCGCATATATAACTTCGTTATAAACTGGACTGGAAATATAGGAAAATGTGCCCTCGAGTTCTCGCTGCAATTCCGAGAGAAAGAGAAAGAGAGAGGGAAGGGAAAGAGAAATATATAATTACTATTACTACACACTACACCGGCGTGTATACAAGTACGATGTAGTTTCCGGATACTAGTATGGACGTACCATTAATTAGCGAATAAACGGATGTTGCGCATGAACGAACGGGAATATTAAAAAGAAAAATAAGAAAGGGACAATGGGGTGGAGTGCGCGCGCAGGGCTGTTGCAACCGGAAAGAGGTTCGAAAAATAAATGAAAGCCCCGTGCAGCGTGTATCGCTCGCAAACGGAGGCAATATTTCCGCGTTAATGTAACAACTCGCCCAGTAAGCACCGTCGATTCCCGTAATTGACGTAAGCGATTGGCGCTTCATTTTCGCGAGAGTGTATCGCAACTCTTTTTTTTTTGTTTCACAGCCCATTGCGTTTCCTGCAACCGGCGATTTAACACCGATCGCGCTGATCTACCCAGCGACGCTTAATTTAACGCGATTGTTGTCAAAGATGAGAGAGCTATAAATTACACCGATGGACAAGATTACCATTAATCGATCTAGTGCGAATTAGAAAAGGAATCTGCACAATTATCGGGGGACGAAGATAATTTTCATTCACTATCGAGTTACACTTTCTTTCCGAATTCTACGAGAAATTATTTAACATTAACTGCGCTAACAAAACTGAGCGTAAAACTTCAGTAATAATAATTACATTGTAAACCGATGCTGCTGCGAACATTATCGTTGCGCCGAGAGCGCGAATAACAACCGCGCGGGATAATTATGCAAATAACGGCTTCCGCTCGCATCGGACACGGTCGATTCTCTGTTTCCGCAGCATCGCGGGTAGTACGCGTAAAAGTTAACTGCATTTTATCCGAGACGCAATAATACTTTACGAGATGCTCTTTACGACGCCCAGGCAAATAAAAATTTTCGCGTGTCCCTTAGCCGACACTTGACCGAGTTGCTCGCGAAATTCCTCCTATAATTTATCGGCAGCTCGATAATCCATACTGCCGATGACAAGCGAGGCGATCCATCGTCAGGGGACTTGACTGTCTCCGGCTGCGAATCGAAACTGTTGCGATACTTGACATATCCTCTCATTGTACATCAACGGAGTTAAAAAGAGTGAGTATATAAAACATAAAAAATAATAAGAAAAAGGAAAAATTAAAGATATAATTAGCAACACGCGATATTGGAAGAACATACATAAATAGGACAGTTTTCTATATTTATAATATTTACATTATACAAAAAAAAAATTAAAGAGATTTAAAAAATAGAATTATAGATACAAAACCGTGACAAAATCACAACAAAATGATGATAAATACTCGCTTTAAAGACGAAAGAATTTAAAACAGTTAGTCACTGCAGTTTTCAAATAATCTCTTCAATTATTGTTATTCCAACTGCTTCTCAATGCAATGAATAATTAACTCCATTATGTCACACGTTACTTAAAATATTCCAACAAGATTCGCTTGAAATAAAAGAATAAATAAAATCCGGTCTTATTTGCGTTCAACAAAAATTAAAATTGGCACATTATGATAACATGAGAGATCTGTCGATATGATTCGAAATCGTAGATATTACTGACGCGATTCACCCCGAATATTTTTCTGTATTTCGTGTACCAATGAAATACGAAACTCTACGTTTCACGGTGGAGTTCGTATTACGCTGGGGAGTTCGCCATTCGCTCTAAAAGGGATCGCCCTTTCATCTCCCCCGCGGTGAAATCCAAAGCAGGAAGGCCGCACGCGCGTCGTTTCAGTTTTAAATTCGTTAATACCGAAATAACAATAGAATATGCAAAACAACACCAGCGACCGCCACGAAATTCATGCGTATCCGGTTACACAACCCTGTGCAAAGCACGTAAAAATCAACGTGATTATTACATGGGGCAAAAAACGCTCGCTCGCTCATATACCGCGCTGCAATTCTCGGAGCAACCGCGGGGAATGAAATATTCTATTATTCGCCATTAGTACAAACTCGATCCTTGTTTTCCAGCGACGCTCGTCCTACTAAAAACAATAATACGGACAGAAAATAAAAAAAAATTACTGTTTAACGTATCCCCAGTAGTAATTTCATTTAATCAGAAACGGTTAAGATGATCCTTTCGGTTACGGAATGGGAAACACGAGTAACTGAAGACAAATACTAACAATAAGTCATAATGAATATGTACATTAGTAAAATCAAATTACCTGCAATATTAGCTCCTAAAATATCCATTTAACATAATATTTGAATCGAATATAGTAATCTGACGAGAGCAAGTCTAACGAAAAGCCAAGAATATAATTATATTATTTTAAAATGAGAGAATTGCAACTACCCTTCGGTAGAAGAGCTTCTGCACTTTCAGTAAGGTCTCCTGCAAAGTAAAACGATGCTGACTGAGCAAGGTATCGTCGAATTTTGTTCCCTTCCAAGTGTCTCATTCGAGCTTGTTCTGCGTATCTTCAAGGTGCGTTGTTGCAAATTGAAGAAGAGCGATATAAGAATGAGGGTTCACAATTTGTAAATTGGATACGAAAGAAAAGACGGAGTCGCTGTTTCGCGCTGAGGAAGCGCTTCGAGAGCGCAGCCGGCGCCAGATGGAGAGCAGAGAGCTAATAAACTCGAA
Source organism: Trachymyrmex cornetzi (assembly GCF_001594075.2). Taxonomy (NCBI): domain Eukaryota; kingdom Metazoa; phylum Arthropoda; class Insecta; order Hymenoptera; family Formicidae; genus Trachymyrmex; species Trachymyrmex cornetzi. Next base: position 1,377,134 of record NW_017300267.1, read on the forward strand.
TATCTGGATTACCGGATCGCGGTAGAGAAACCGAACAAACGTTAATTACTTCATTAAAGTAATCCGACGAGATTGAGATAAACATGCGCGAGCGCGCGAACAAAATCTCGCGAAAGGAGACGCGAGAGATGCGGCGGCGGTCGAAGCGTAGCGAAGCGAAACACGGCATTAATTCCACCGCCGTAACTTAAACGAATTAAAGTTTAATTCTATTAAAACAACTAACCGCGCACGAGACTCGCGGCTAGAATTTTTTATCCGATGCACATCCGACAGCACATCGGCCACAGAGGGCACGTCAAAGAAGAAGACGAAGATACGACTGTTTATCGGCTGACACCATTGTAGCAGTTGCGGATATCTCATCACACCAATTTATAAATTGAACTATAGGGAATCTTGTAAAGTGAATGAATCCTTGAATTCTAACGATAGCAGTATAGATTGATTCTGCGACAATCGTGAAAGCTGCAGCTTCACGTTCGAAGATTTTCAAGCCTTGTTTCTTTTTTCAAAGTTTTTCTATGTTTTTTTTTTACGGATTCAACTTTTCCCAGTTCAAATTGCTTAGAAGCTCTCCTAACTATATAACAGTTTTAGTTGGAGAAACTTAGTTGTTTGAAAGTAGAATTGCTTGTACGAAAACGATTCATATATTTTTCCCTAAACTCGTGTAGTTTTCTGAAGGAATTATTAGATTTTTGAAATACAATAAACTATTCTTTTATCCTCTATTAACTCACTTTCCAAGATTACGACATTTTAGATTGTAAATATCCTTATATTTGAGGGAAGACTTCTCGATTTCGAGATATCTGAGGTTTCATATATTCACGGAGTTTTCAGGCTTTTCAAGATTCTTACATTCATGGATTTAGGAGATTCCAGGACGATTCTTAAGCCACGAGATATATTCACGTGGAGGAGGCACAAAAGCAGAAAAGGAGGACTGACGAAAGCGTGTCTTGCCGATTTGCAGCGTATTTGCAGGGATCTCCTTGAATTAAAATGAAGAATACGATCAAAGCAATCGCGTTCGATCTTGGGAATCTCGAGTGAGATCTCACGTGTCATCCCGAATATTAGTGTGAGCGCACATCAAAGCGCTCCATTGAGAGTAAACGCGTAGATTTGAGAAAAAGGGTCGGTGGTCTTCTCGAGCAACGAAAGAACGGAGGAATGGATAGCCAAGTGTACCGTTATCGTCCCAATTCGTAAATTGGATCGCAGAGAATTTCAGGAAGTGCGACAGAATGTGCCTCGGTTTCCACGCCAGAATCACGTACGCCAATAAAGTCGTCCATGGCCTGGATGGTTTCACAAAAGAATGAAGTTAACGAAACTTAGATGTGAGTCAAAATACGTTAGTTAAACGATTGATCCATGGATAATTGAAATTCGATCTTGTCGTAACTGCAACAGAATATCTTGCAAGATATTGCAAAGTGCATTTATTACGACACATCTTTTCGCTTTATATTTTTGTAAAAGTAAAGTGTAACTTTATAAAAGTTGAGAAAAGAAATAAAGAAGAAATGTCGATACTCTAAGATCAATGATTGCATTGTGAATAAAATCTTTACACAAAGTTATACTTTTAATGCATTTTATCTGAAAATGTTAAATAAAGTTTAATATATTTATCTATTTGTCATTCTTCAATATATTATCTAGTAATACAGTTTTTAATCAAGATTTGAGTAAATGTTTAAAAAATGAAAAGAATTTAATTTAATATTTAGAACGTATCAACTTTTAAATGCTCAATTTATTTAGTTGGAAAATTTATGTTAAATTTAATAAAAGATCAATATATTAAAAAATGACATCAATATTACATAAAAAAATTAATACAAAAACGTAATACTAACACAATTTGTTAGCAATCATACTTAAATCTTTATTAAATTTAACATTTATGCTATATTAAAATAATACATCTTGTTTATTTATTTTAGAATTTACGTTTAAAAAAAAACACTATTTTGTTATTAATTGTTTATTTATTCATAAATTATGCTATTTAGTTTAACACTGGAAAATGTTGTGAACATCAATTTAACACAAAATGTTCAAATAACGCAATCACACATTACGTTAAATTAATGTTTAAAGAGATTAAAAATTCAACACATAATTTTAACAAGGACTTGAGAGGATCGTTTCTAAAACAAAACCAAAATGTTTATATATATATAAAATTTGTTTTCGAGGAGAATTGGGCAGTGGGGTCTAACTTAAAAATTAAAATACTACGAAATCCTGAAAGAACTGAGAAAGATGAAGAGCCGACTTGAGCTGTTCCCTTCTTCTCGAGAGAGGTTAAGAACCTTGATTTAGGCTGTTACGTCATTGAAGGGAAAAGAATATATAATAGCTAATACCGGTCTTTCTCAGTAAATTGTATTATCTATTCAATTACAGCGAGAGATATGCAGTTACGTAAAATAAGAAAATGTTGCTTTCTTTTTATAAACAGTATCTTGAAACGAAAAAGTTCTCGTGCAATTTTAATAAAGACGTCTATAATCACATTACAAAAGACGCGAAAATAAAAAGTATAATAGTTTCATCTATACTTTTCCTGAAGAAAATACAATCGCAATGTAATGATTATCGTCGCCTGAAATACGGTGTCGTTGACATCGTATACAGAAGTAGGTAGAATCAATTTTACAACGACACGATCGATATTGAATAATCCTCAGACAAACATGCGGGGTTAAAGTACGTACATATGAAATATTTGTAGTGCGACGTACCGGAAAATACTACGGAAAATCTATGCTGAAAAAGTTGATGTATGCGCTGGAACACACCCGTGCCGCGAGTTTACACGCTGCACGCGCGCGGCGCGGCAGCAGGGAGGAAGGCTTTAATAACGCGGAACGGGAGAATTTTTATATCAGAGCATAGAACGAAGAGTAGTAGACGCGCACAAAAGAACAAGACAATAGACAAAAAGAACTACGAGATGAGAGAGGGCACGGTGGAAATAATAGGGGGAACAAGAGCGCGCATCCTACTACCATCGGCGCTACGGGGCGCAGGGGGAGGGGGGTGGAGAGCCTTGTTACGGAACGGCGTAACCGGGGGTGGTGTGACCCTTAGGGCCGGTCCTGAGCGCCGTGGCGGCGGCGGCGGTGGCACACGAAGGAAGGCAGGCAGGCAGGTTCGAAAGCGACGAAGAGGGTGGCAAACGGGGGGCAACGCCGATCAATAACCCTCCGCAGAGCGGCGCTGCAGTCGTTGCC
>NW_017300267.1:1380483-1385838 GCF_001594075.2 Trachymyrmex cornetzi
CCCCCCCCCCCTCGTGATCGCGCCTTTGATTGGTAGTCATAAGACGATATTACTTTAGGAGCACCGTAGATTTGAATAAACGAATTGTCGTTTCAAAGATCTCGCTGAAATTTGATTTAATTGCCCAAACGACGCAATCAATAATCGAGGCGGTTGCGACCGGTATGAAAACGTCGATATGATGGTGTGTGATGGAAAAGATAAAGTAATTTTAAGGGGATAATATAATAACTACAAAAGATTAGATTAAAATACAAAGAGAAAAGACAAGGCAAACAAATTGTAGATGTAAAGAGAAGGGTGATATAAATAATTACAGTTGAAAGATGAATATATAAGAAAATAACACAAATACTATGTAAAAAATTAAAATAAAGAAAAATAATAGTGACACAATTTGGAAGCAAGTTGTGGAAACATATTTTTTCAGTAAAATTAATATTTATGTTAAATTATAACATTTTGTCCATACACTTTATTCATTTACCTTAGAATTTACATTGTAAAGTATTTTATTATTTTTTCATTTATTTATAAATAGTATTATTTTAACATTCAGAAAAGTTGAACATCAATTTAACACAAAATATTCAAATAATACAATCACATTAAATAAATATACAGATATAAACTAATTTACAACCGTAAGTTACATTAATATAGATATGTTAAAAATTCAACATAAAAATTTTAACAACACTGTTAAATCTGTAGTGTTAAATTTAACCTAATTCTAGTTCTTCACTGATCTTACTCAATGTAGCGTTATTTTATATTAAAACAGTGGGATAATATTACATATAGAGTCACATTTAGGAGCAGTGGCAAGTTAGATTAAATTTGACACTTATTAAATTTGACAGATTAGTGAAGAACCAATTTGAACACTAAATGTTTTTACTGTTATAGTTATATTGAGACATTATCACTTATTTTCAAATGATTGCGTTAAATATTTATTGTTTCATTCCTACAAGTCTCAAACGTGATACTAGAACATTATCTACGCTATTAAATATTAAATTTGACACTACAGATTTAAAAGTGAAGGACCAGTTTTAATACTAAATATTTTTACTGTTATAATTATATTGTGAAACATTATCACTTATTTTCAGATGATTGCGTAAAATATTTATTGTTTCATTCCTACATGTCTCAAACGTGATAATAGAATATCTACGCTATTAAATATCAAAGGAACAATGACAATCCAATTTCTTGAATTAAATAATTTTTTGCTTTTTTTAACTTTTATGTGTGTCAAAATGTAAATTAATCCATTTTATGATTAGTTTGAAAGTAAATAACGTATACGTAAGTAATTAAATTTGAGTTAAATTTAATACATTTTTTTAGTTCAATCGTTTAACTTTACTGTTTTAATTAAATTAAAGACATATTCAGTACGAGAAGTGACGACATATACAAATTATTAAAAATAACTAAAATTAGATATAATTTTATATTATAAATTTAAATCAATAAGGAAGTATAAATCCACACAATAAGAGCCGACACAGTTGTACGTGCGTAATAAAAAATATGTCAATTTTACCAATTACAAACCATTTTCGACCATAAGATTAGGTCCTCTTCAGTATAACAATAACATTATCGGGGATAAATCTGTCAAATTGATACGTTGTAAATTATAAATTTAACAGCGTATAATGGAATAACAGGACAAATTCACAGATTTTTATTCAATATCTCGCGCGACAGATTAGATTTGACACTTTATCGATTTCTTTTTCAGTCTTGCGACTCTCTTATTTGACACGCTGTCTCGGAGAAATAATATCTTCCGCCGAGAGCTGCAATAATTCGCAAAAGACTTTGACAAACTAGAAGTATTCGATGCTTCGCAGGCGACGATATCAACGCCATCGCTAGTATCTGTTGGGGACGTCCACCCGGCGATGCGGAAAATTCGTTAATGCAATAACGCGAACCACCGAACCGCGCATTTTCCACATTTAATACGAACCGCGAAATACGAGCGGCACGCAATCGCGAACGCGCCGGCTGCGGTAATCAAGTCATTATCGAGGCGGTCGGCGCGGCGTTTATGATGGCGACGCGACGATTGTCGCGTGAGCGTTAAATATTATTGTAAATAGGCACGCATGCACGCACGAACGATACTGGATGTTGTTCCCCGTGTCACGCGCGCGGCGAGAACTTGGAAACTCCGCGACCCGCGAGTAATGACTCCTGCATACAGAACGCGGCAACGTTTGCGGCGGAAGTTGACGCGACGACCAATTAATTCACCTCTTTTCCATAAAAACGAAAGAATGATTGACTACCGTGTCAACTTCCGATACCCGCGGCAAGCGTTACCGCGTTCTGTGTACAGGAGCCATAAGCTGCTTTCCAGCAACGTACACAGATGACATTGTGTAACATAGTGTACGATTCCGTGCTTTCCAACTGTGATACAAATCGACACAATCGCAGCTAAAATGCTGTGTTCGACTATGTCGTTTTATACCGCTTTACGAATATCAAATTTTTATATATTTTATTACCATTGACTTTTTTAAGAGTGACACTTCGATGGGAGGTTTCAAGATTATGTTCAAGATTACATTTTTAAGATTATATTCCACTACACAGATGTATAAAACCCTTTCCTTTATTTCACGGTTGATATAAAAAAGCTGAACAGCGTTCCAGCTACAAGTTGACACTTTATAAATATGTATAAAGACTCTCGTTATCAAATAAAAATAAAAATTAAGTAAAGGGCATACAAGAGTCAATAATCAGTAAAACTTAAAAGTAAAATAAAGACATATAATATAATTACTCGATATAAATTCTTACAATATCTCGGTGGTATAATGTCTCGATTGTCTAAGAAAATTTGTTCAGTCGTCGCTTGACTCTTGACATGTTCACATACGTTAAACTTGTCATCCAGTTTGCCTTAATATGTGATTGACGTACATTCTATAAAAGTTCTTGACCATTATTGGACACACGTTTTAATTTTTATTATATATTGTGACTTCTCCGTTTGATTGAAATTTCAACATTCAGTCTACCAACTGTTTGGGAACAATTTCTGTCTATCGACGTACAATCCATCGGAGATTGCTAACTTAAATATTCTTATCGTGGTTTTTGTATTCACTCGTTTGCTGCGTTTTACGACTACATATTTTGTGAATCTGAGGATGGCTCGATCAAGTAGCCGAAACATGTAATTATTAGACAATCGAGACATTATACCACCGAGATATTGTAAGAATTTATATCGAGTAATTATATTATATATCTTTATTTTACTTTTAAGTTTTACTGATTATTGACTCTTATATGCCCTTTACTTAATTTTTATTTTTATTTGACACTTTATGTCAGCTAGTGCTAAAAAGCACCCATAAAGACTACAATTGCATAGTTACAAGTGATTGTGATTGTAAGAATTGACCAATTAGAGTCGAAAATTCTCATATATTCGACTATGATTGGTCAATTCTTACAGTTACAATCACTTACAACTACGCTTATTGATAATTGCAGAAAGAGCTTTAAGTTGTAGAATGCAACTTATTGTTAGATCCCGAATCATCGCACACACCGTTCGCGAAACTCACGGCCAGCAAGATTACGCCATGTCGAAAGTCGCAAACGATTTTTCACGCTAGATTACGAATCGCAGAGTGTCAGATTGCCCGAACACGAGGATTTCGAGTATACCTCAACGGCCGTTGTTTCCTTTCTCGAACAATCAAGCTAACGAGCGACGTAAATCACATTTAGCATCATCCAACCGCTTTTATGTAGTGCCTTAAAGGAATTAAAGTGAGCCGAGAGTCGGTTTACACATACGCGTTCTCGGATACCTTTACAAAGCCGTGGAGATGCCGGCGGCATAAAGAATTATCTGCGACAATAGAGAGGAAGAGGCTCTGTTGAACATAAATAACAATATTTTCATCGGAAAACTAATTATTTTCTCTTTGTCGGCTTGTCAGATTTCACAAAAAGGATATTAAATTGTCGCTAAGCTGAAAGAAAAATCATCACAAAAAATAAAAGGATTATATATTATTAAAGACATGTTGCATTTATTGACGTCTAACAATGTCTATGAATCAATGCGATGAAAAATGGAAAATATATCTACCTCACTCGGTACTCCAATATAATCCCATTTTTTTAGACGTACGATATATTACACTATCCGCGGATGAGTTTCGATGATATTCTCGTCTTCCGCAGTCGAGTAATATCGAAACTATTTTGTGTGCGGGTAACTGTTACGGAAATTTTAACGGGCAGACGACGGGCGGTGTCACGAGCACGCTGAAAGTTGCAGGAGATTTGAAATTGTTCATAAACGATTGCAACGTGTTTCTGGCGCGGAACTACCATTGCATTGAGAGACGATCCACTCTGGCATACATCCAAAATCTGTCTCCTTTGGAGACAAGAGATGTGGGCCGAATCTTTTAATTATCTATCGTTACCGTCGTTCTAAAACCGAGTGTGTGATCTAAAACTCATCTATGCTCTCCGAACACAAGAAACGGTCGCTGAAGAAAGCTTAATTGCAAAGAGATTAAAAATATCTCACGTTACTTAAATATAATCTTTCTGTCATAACGTAATTTATGAAAATATAAAATTTATATTTGCTATCTCTGAAAATTGTTACAAATGCAATGGAAAATGTAGAATATACTCGCTATCTCTGAAAATTCTCACAATTATTTCTATCTTTAGAGGAAATTTTTCTAATTTACTTAAAACGTTCAGAGTTATTAATACGTTTAACGAATATCTTTCTTCGATGTCTTCAAGCATATCCTTCTCTCATGTAAAAAAACATAATTAACTTTTTATTTTTGAACAATACTTGATTTAAATTCACCGAAATCACTTTTCTTCTGTAAAGATTTTGCGAACTTTCATTACGAAGGAAATAGTTAAGAACACCTCGTACATCTTCTCGATTGCATCGAACTTACACCCATCCACCGGATAATTACGATCATCAAGATCATCAATCACCCCCTGTATATTCTTTTTATTCGAACAACCCCCGGATAATCTGAAAGTTGTAGGTCGCTCCAAATTGTTAGAAACTGTATGCATTACAACGATTTACAACGCGGAATCCGGCGAGATCGCGGTGCGGCGATGCGGAGAGACGAGGGTCGAGAGGAATTATCCCGTCGCGTCGAGGAAACGTGTAAATGAATATACATTACTTTCGTGACGGCTACTGTCATCGTGTGCGCTGTCGTAATATGAATTCGGCGCGTTTCGCAACGGCGCGGCACGACGGCAGGAGGAAAGGTGGCGAAAGAACGACAGGGCGGCGGGGGCGGGGGCGGG
>NW_017300267.1:1385849-1434961 GCF_001594075.2 Trachymyrmex cornetzi
CCCCCGACTCTCTCAGCGAAAACCGCTATTCTGTCCGCGAGAGATATCCACCATCGATCGGCCGGGTTATGTATATAAAGACGGAACCTTTTGCGCGCGCGGATTTAACCGACTTACCGCAAATAAATAGAACGCCCGTATCGTCGCGCGTTTGCGATAAAAATGAAGAAAGCCGATTACTGAATTACAGTAAACTGTAGTCACCGCATAAAGATCGAAGACAAACTTTCGAAATGTTCGATTTTGCATTCTATTTATGAGATAAGAAAAAAACGATGGCGGAGCTATTATCGCTGCTATGCAATGATTGCGGTGTATAATACAGAGTATCGATTTCCATTATTTCATACAAAATGTTAAAAAGATGACAAAAGGTTAAAAGATCATCCTAAATTTTTATATCAAATTAAAAGATTGTATGTTATTGGTAAGAAGATTTTTATTATCATTCCGTTACGTTAATTTAATCACTTAAGTTTTAAAAATAGTAATAAATAAATCTCACAGTATCTCTCTCATTTTAAAAATTTATTACAAGCTTAATAAAAAAAGAACAATCAGTCATATTTTCGTTAAAAATCTGCTCGCAATTGGACATATATTCTGGATATCGGAGTATCTGTGTTAATCTTCACGTTTTTTTAACATTAAAATGTACGTTGGCATCATTTATATAGATAAATGTCATGCCGAAATGCGATGTGTCATTTCGAAGACGAGTCATGAAAAGAGGATTATAACACCACGCGCATTCATTAAGACAAGCGAGCAGATCTTTAATAAACGCATTTCTTTCTGTGTGCAACCCCCATAATGATTATAAGTATTATTAACGCCGAGCTGTTTCAATGGATGGCGTCCCAGCCGCCGACCTTTTTAAAGCTTTGAAATTCCTTAACGAATCGTAGTAGCTTCAATGCCAACGAAACGAAGTGACACTCGGGCGTGCCCGTCACGTAAAAATTTCAGAATCTCGACGAACTTGTCATGAAATACCTTCCATTTATGTATTATACAAATCCGCAGAATGAAATGCAATCGTTGCAGATAATGGCGACTGGTCATTACTTTTTTGAGATATTATGCTTTTAATTTATTAAATCATCTATTAAAAACACGTTATAAAATGTATATTAATTTGCAGATGGTTTCGTTACAATTCTATTATTTGTTCAAATATCAACATCCATTTGGTATAATCAAAATGTTAAATTCAATTTAATATTGTAAATAATTTTTTGAGATCGCGCAAATATAATGGAAAGGACTTATTAAAAACATGTTATTGTTAGAACATGTATATTAATTTGTAGATGCTTTCCATTAGAATTTTATTGTTCAAATATCAGGCATGCATTTCGTATAATTCAAAATATTTAATACAATTTAATACTACACGAATAATCTTTTAGATTGTAAATATAATGCCAAAGAGCTTTTCACGTGTAATTAACAATGAGGACTTAGGATTATCAAACATATTGTGTGTGAGGATACTAAAGCTATATGCTATATTCCCGTAAGACCTAAGGGTAAATTCTGCCTTGTCTGGACTAGGGAGTTATCTTCGAATTTCTGCAGATCAAACAGCCGGACCCGGTTGTTTGGTAACTACCCCCCCGTGTCCAACCGGTCTTTGGGAGCATGCGCGCTCGTGTGTGAGACAGTGCTCTATGATTTCGCAACGGCTGTTTCTCTACACAGTCCTTTACGTCGCTTGTTTCAAAAGCGAGCTACGCTCGCTGAAAGATCATTTTTACCTTGTAATAAAGCTGTCACAAGTAATAGCTCACATGTTGCCGTAGCGAACCGTCCTTTTAAAAAATCAATTTAATGATAAAATATTAACAATAATATTACTACAAAAAATCAAAATTTTGTAATAACGTTTGATACGTATATTATTTTCTTTAGATATGCACGTTTCATTCTATAATATTAATTGCATACGAGAAACTTTATCACAATAATGATAATGACCTTATCAATTGTTATAATCGTAATGCCACATGAGAACAATTTAATGAAATTATGAATGAAACCAATCTATTTGGAACTAATAAATCGATTTCAAAAATGTTTCAAATTTTAATCATGGAGAACATTATGTGAATGTTGACGAGGCTTTTACTGCCTAATATATTAATATCACTATTCGTTTAATAAGAACATGAAATTGCAAGTGTCATAGGATACATGAATACCGTTATCGCATCCTTATAATATTCAGCAACAGGCGCTTTTAGCGGAATTGTGCGCTTGAATTTCTCGAGATCAGACGGCGTAACGATATTATTTGGTTATTAGCTTTGCGTAACCACGCGGTCTTTGGAAGTTCTCGCCCAAGGTTATGTGGTGTACCAGCTATGATCTATAATTTTGTCGCCTACAGTTCGCATTCGCACAGCTATTTATACCATATATATTTATGGACACACATTCACGAGATTGTGTAGCGTCGCGGATATATTTATTCTCAGGGTCGTCGCATATTCATGAATCATGACCTATATAGATACGACAAATGTATAATCTAATTTGCAATTAAGCATTATATATGTGTCACATCTCAAAGCGCTATCAAAAAATATATAAAATCAGTTAAAAAAATTTTTTCATAAATCGTTTTGTTATGTCTAAGTATCTGTAAAATTTGAGCACAATCTCTTAATAATTTAAAAATAATTTTACTTTTGCTTGCCTTAATTCTTACGTAAAATTGCATTTTGTACTATTTAGTTGCAAATTTTAATAAATATTCATGCAATAGTTCATTTGTATCCACTCGTTCGTTCAAAAATTATTTATTTAAAGCTACAGCAAAATACGGTTTCACTGCATTTGTAAACGCAAATTATTTGATGTTTTCTTTGTTGTAGTTGGTTTCAAGCCGTATTTATGATAAAAATTTGTTGGCTGATATTAGCTGATATTGGCTTTTTTAGCTGATTTTTTGAACTGATACTTTTAGTTGATATTATATATACAACCTAAACATGCTTAACACATTCACTCTATCGATTTTCGCAACGTTCGTTTAATAGCCCGTAAAATTCACCGATATTTCAAATATATCAGTAAAGTATTCGGTATGTTTCTGAAGTATCCTCACTTAATCAATCAATGATCTCTGAATAATGTAATGAATTCTGTAATACCCTCACGTTTAATATTTCAAAGACAATTATTAAACGATCCATTATCATTTTGTTATAAATGGTTGCGTCCATTACTTTCAGAAATACGCTGCAACAACTGTTGCAGAGTATTAACTTCGACTTCGAAATCAAACGGCATGATCGGGTTACTCGAGATACATTCACCACACACTACTATGTGGTAAGTATTAAACGGAAGTAACTATCTCTCCGATCCAGCAAGCTCTGACGTTCATAACAGCTGTAATAATTTCCAGACTAATTTTGCGCTTTACTCAGCAAGAAGATTAACAAGAGCGCACTGGGCATCAAAAATATTTTCAAAAATAACTTGCCAAGCTCCAGTGAATCCTGTAATTCACAGACGTAATTAATAGGATAGTAGAATTAATCGGATTTAAGAAATTTAAAACATACGCTTTCTGTGACTTGCTACTGTATCTTTGCTAATCCTAAATGCTAATTTTTAATTGTCTAGAAAACATTTACTCATATATATATATATATTCAAGCTTTACTATTTTCTCTTCTATTTTTTATTTACTTCTTTCTGAAGTATAAAAGATTTCGTTTTTTAATTAAATTAGTCTTCAATTTTATGTATTCATGCCTGCAAGTATACTAGAAACTTTAATGTAATGATAAGATTCTTTTGTTAAAAAGAAAGAAATCAAAAAGAAATCGATTTTCATATTACGTAAAGAAACATAGCGTCGTCTACGTGGGCGGCGACATGCTGTACGGAATGTTCTAGCAATTTCCAGCAATCGAATGGCATGATGAGGTTATTTGTTCGCGCGATATGGCTTCTACGGTCTCATCGGAGACTCGGAAATGTATACTCATCGCAGTGGAATACGTGGGAAGCACGCGAAGGTGGAATACATACACGATCTACAAGCAAAGTCAAGTAATTAGAGAGTTATCGAGGTCGCACTTAATCGAACGCTCTTTTTATTCCATATCCCTCTACAGAGATCTATCTTGTATGGTTATCTTGTATGCTATTTATTAGAATGTCGGTAAATCCGATCAGCTCAATTTGTACATCGTACAAAGCCATGTCAACGCGTCACACAAAATTGTAATGCTATATTAATACTTAACGCAGACGTTAATTACATTATTAATATCACAGGGCTTAAACGTTTCATAAATTGTAAAATTATATAATGGTAATACAGACCATTCATTCGGAAGAACATTAATTGCCTTATCGGATTTATATCCACCCTGTTTGGTATAAAATAATATAAGCTTATATCTCGTACAAAAAGCGCGATATATCGGGAAGTTAATCGTCACATTCATCATTGGCTAGAGCATAAATGCTGTCTACAATTTCCTCTTGTTCCTTTGACAAATTAAAACGCTGTCAATGCGCACAGCCAATTATAGAGAAATCAACGTACAATTAGTATCATTCCGTCATCTGTACAAACCATCAGTTCTTGACATCTCGGCCATCCAAGCGCGCCAAGAACGTATAACCTACATTTATTATCACCTTACGTGAGAAATTCACGGGGCTGTCACGAACGATTCACGATGACGTCGCGGAAACATTTTCGTCTCGTAGTTTCAATCTTTCAGCGGTTGAAACCGCAGTCATCTTTCGGATGTATCTAGGACAAGGAAGAAAACCATGTAACAGCGTGCCTTCTTGACGTATCGTAGTTACAAGACTCGAGGGGAAATACTATTTCTCGTTGAGATTCTCCGCGGGTTGCGTCGCGGCTCCGACGCTGTTGGGAATTATCTTCGAATTTCCTGAAGATCAAACGGCATGACCCGGGTTACTCGGTTATTCGGCATCATCGTTCCCAGGTATACCTTGTCACTATCCGACCTGATCCTCCTCCCCACCCCCCTGAAAATTTACGTCATCTCCCGCGGGTGCGCGCGCGAGCTTGCGAAAATTCCAAATAAGGAAGTTTCCGCGATGCCGATGGAGCACATCGATTCCCAAGAAGCCTTCGACTCCCCGCTCGTTCCCGTCCAGCCCGACAGCGGCAGCGAGAAACTTCCGCCAAAGAGATTTTTCCAATTTCCACTGCACTTCTCAAAGAGATTTTCCTCACGCGAACGGAATGCGTAATGTACGATGAAAACGACGATCGGATAAACACACCACCGGCCGGGGTGAGCGGTAAAATCTCCCTTCCTGGAGTAGAAACTTTTTATCTCCCAAGTTTGTATCGAACTAGATTCCTATTTGGCGAGTCGTCGCGGTGATTCGTGCCCGAGATGAATTTGTAACAGCCGCGAGATGCGCTTTTAAATAAATCTCATCACGCATCTAGAATTATCGATCAATAATTTATTCGCGCGTTCGTTTTGTTCGATCCCTTTAATGAGCCTTTTTGGTTTACAACGTTTTCCGTTAGCACAGGCGATAACCTGTAATTATGCAAATAGCGGGGCAAACGAAATCACCGCACATAAATTCGCCCAACAAATGTGCCAATAACTTGTTATCGCGTATGTCCTATAATACATAATGGCACAGATGAGATAAAAATTTATGTAAGTGCGACACGTAAACCGATAATCGTAAATGTAATGTACGACCTTAGTAATGATTTAATTCACGGAACAAACTTGGGACGCTAATATAAATAATGCAAACGTCGTGTGTATGATGCAGAATTTGAACCTGACCTTCGATTCAAACGCGATACCGACGAAGAAGGTCGGTATTCGCGCGTTCCTGGCACGCAAACTCATTGTTGGCATTAACCTTTGAGATACCGAGGATACCTTGCGATTTTTCGATCGGAAAATACGAGCCGATGAATCTCTACCTTACTGTTCTTCGATGTCCAGGCGACCACAAAATGCGATGCTTCTATACCGCTTAAACGGACATTCCTCTATTGGCAAACAAATTATTCCTAAATGAAAGTTTTAGTGAAACCATTAAGGTGAAATGTAGTTGTGACAGAAAATGATTCAACAGGCGTGAAACTTCGCGTATGACATTTGTTAATAATTGGCAACGTACCAGAACACTCGGGGAACTAACACACATCGTTAGTAGCGCTTGGACAGACTTGTCACTATGATTAATGGTGACGGTTGCTGCTGCCAATGAGCAAAATTTAATAATTCCTGCTTAATTTCCGTCACATTATGTAATATGATCGACGGCTTTTGTAACAAAACTAGATGCGTTATCTACTAATCTTTGCAATCTTGCAGTATCTTTTGATAAATATATCTCGATAAATATTTTACTTGAAACGAATCGCTAGCGTATTATAAAACTTTTTATTTAGGTACAACGCAGATTAAACAAAAGTTTGATTACACTTATTGACAATAATGCAAAAATGTCCTACAAATCCGTAAAAAATTATCAATTCCTATAAAATAAACTGTCTAGCCAAAGATAAATTCATTAATCGGGCTAATTACAAAAAATAGTACTAAATTCAAACAAATTAATTCTTTATGAATATCGAAGCTTTAGCAGTTAGTAGATTCACACCGTGACGGACGTGAGTTAAAGATTTAAATTTATACAATCAATATTCAATTCCTCATTTTGTATGATTTACATTTGTCAAATATGAACCTCAATGGTGCGACGAATTAAATTAAAGTTTTGTTAGTTTTCTATGCATAGAAACAGGTTGAACAAAACAACAATTTATACAATTTAATATTCTACGAATTAATGGACGAATTGTACGAACTAATGGACAAACTATATTCTTTTTAATAATTCACGATTAAAAACACAAATCTCAAAAAACAAATTCGAAATATTGAATAAATATTTAATATGAAAATTTATTCATTTGACTAAACTAAGATTATTGACAACGGCTGTAAAAAAAATTAAATTAATACCGAAATAAAACAAGAATATAAGCGCGTTTCCATTTACCTATATCTCTCCGTCGGAGACATCCGATTTCGATCCTACTAATTATGTCCTAAATTCTTCTGGTATATTTTCAACAAAAAATCAACTGAAAAAATTGAATAAATATTCAACACAAAAATTCATTCATTTGGCTAAACTAATGTAAGAATATCGACAAAGACTGTAAGAAATAAAGTTAATACTGAAATGAAACAAGAGAGAAGAATATAAACGTTTTCACTTAGGATATCTCTCCGTCAGAGGCATCTGATTTCCTACGATTGTCCTAATCTTCTCTAGCATGTTTCGACACAATCAACTGAAAGAAAACATTATGAGTATTTTCCATTTAATGATTCAAGTCAACACAAACATCGTTCTATCTTTCTTGGCATTTTATAACAAAGACAGAATATTTGTACCGACTTGTTTCACCAAATGGAAAGCTTTATATCAGGTATTATCAAGCAATTTATAAGATAAGATACTGAAAACAGTCTCATAACATACATAGATCTCTCGTACCCGAATTATATTTTTTACAAAATTTCGTTACATCTTCACAAAAGTAATTGCTTTTTGTAAACCGATATTACGATTACGTCGAGATGTAGTAAACGCTAAGACAGTAAGGATTCGTGAAAAAGGCAGGTGGCTGGCATAATAAGAACGCCTTATCTACGCAGTACCATGAGAAGAAGATCCATTCCGTTTCAAAAAGAGCCGACGAGACACGGGAAATGAAAATTCCACTTGGACGCGCGACTTAGTGCGTCCAATAGAATTAATCGCCAACCTACTTCGTACATCCCGTTTCGCAAGTCGAGGTGGGCCAGGAAAGAGGCATAAGAAAACAAAAATGGCCGCATAGAATAAATCGATAGCATTTCTTTTCTGATTTCTAGTCGTAACGAAAGATTAATTACGTCTAATTTCGTAAAGTCGCTCTGAAAGAAAGGTATTAAATAGATAAAGCAATGATAACAAAAAATTAAAAAAGATTATGTGATTACGTATGGAACAACGCATTGTTAAAGAACGGTCGATTCACCGACTATTCCGTGATGCACTCTGGAAAACAAAGAAAAATCGAAGTGAAGCGAAAAGTGAATTGAAAGAAAGGTGAGACGTGGAAAAAGCGTATCGAGATAGAGAAGCGAATCGAACCAGAAAGAAGGATTCATTCTACGAAAGAGTTGATCTCGGAGGGCAGCGGTCTAAGCAACGGTAACCAAACTTTCGAACAAGCCTCGAAAGGCAGTTAGTAAGGCCACTACCTCTTCGGGGGTTTCGCAAAACTTATTGATAATGGTTCGCTTAATCACGTCCGACAAAGACAAACGAGCGCTCGCGAATTAAATCGTAATGAGATAAGGATCAATTTCCGCATGGCACACATACCTATACGTGGGATAAGTCACGTCATTTAGTACCTGTCTGATAAACTTCGAACTTTCGTACCGCTATGTTCGCCATTAAGTTAAATTTCGTCCAGCTCTTCGCTCAGGTTCCACCCTCAGATCATTAATACGTTCGCTTTCCTCCTCTTATCTTGCCACAAGTCAAATTACGTAATCCATAGATAATATAGATATACAAATATAATATTATATATATATATGTATATATATATCTATATAGGGTGTCTGGAAATTCGTGAATCCAAAGACCATAAAAAAATCTTCGAAAAATGAGAAAGTTGTGTGTACATTTTTATTTCAAGCAATAGTTTTTAAGATATAAGGGTTTAAATATAACCAATTTTAGATTATCTTTAACAAGTCACTTGTCTACGAATTGTGCGTGCGGTATTAGTAAGCGCGCACTTTAACATTTAAACATAGCCCGTAATTAACCATACTTAAATCCTTATTATTTCACAAACTATTGCTAAAAATAAAAATAACCTTTTAAAACTTTTCCACTATGGTATTTTGATTTGCAAATTTCGGGACACTCTGTATATACCATAAGATTCTATACACATATATATATATATATATATATATATTGTACAATAAAAAATATATCTTTTTTTTTATTATACATATTACATATAAAATATTAATTTTTTTTTTAATTATCTGTTTTTCCTCTTGCAAGCTCTACATTAAATGGAACTGTTAGAAGCAATCAAATGAAACAGAAAATTCACAGTTGTAAGGAAGAAACGGAGCGTTCTGTTACTGTCTACTGGCAGAAGATATGCTTTTCGCTAATTAATTGGCAGGCAACGCTGATATAACAGTACCGATGTATTTAAAATCCTGTCGGATGCGTTTTCATTCCCAGCCGACATCCGTAACAAAAGCCTCACGCAAAGAGCATTACTCATTTATTTCAGTATACGGCGCAGAGCGAACCGCTGGCTTTCGGTTCGTTGCTCGCCTTTGTCTTTCCGGATTAACTTGATACAGCCGCGTCGACCCTGTAAAGGACAGTCATCGCGAATTTGTTGGCAAATTTTATGTGGAAATATAAAGAGACCGTACATACTCGCCGCCGCCGGCGCAAAAAAGACTTGAAACACGTCCACGAAAACCCGCATAGGAAAAGCAAAGCTGGCGTCCGTCACGTCACTCCGGGCGGATGATAAATAATCATGCAGTCATAATTAAATGTAATAAACATCGTCTGTATAAATAGAAAGCTGCTTCCAAAAGTGTACTACAATTGTAATAATAGTTTCCAATATTTAAAAAATTCTTGAATTAAATCTATTAATTTTCATTAAAATTTTAATATTCACTTATTCAAGCAAATGTTTTTCAAGATATACTGATTTCTGATAAAAATATCGTAGATCTAAGTAAAGTCATTAGAAGTGCTAGTTATAAAACAAATCGAGTATTCGTAGTTTTATTTAACTCGTAAATTTTATCTCATCGTTTAAATAAAATGCATGAAAATTGTCACTGCTAATTTTACAACGATAAACTCGCGATCAACATAGCAACGTGTAATGAAATCTGCTGATAGTGGGCCAAGCTTCTCCTTCTCTGTATGGAAACTGTTATCATTAGACGACGGATGCCCTACATCTCCAAGTGCTCTCAGCCTCAGCTCGGTGGTGTGTCCGGTATAAACTATATTATATAACCCCGTAACAAGCGGTGCAACATGTATACAGGATAATTACGATAGATGAAAGCCATGCACCATCAAGACACGAAGCTGCGATGAAATCCCGATTAAAATATAATTCGACTCGCACGAGCGACAATTTATCCGATTTCGAGGGTGAGGTGAAAATTATCGCAACTCGCAGAATTATCGTGTTCCTCGTGTATTTTTTTTTTTGCTTTTTTTTTGACGGCGAGATCAACGCGCCAGCTTCCGATAATCCGTTGGTAAATAACGAGCCGTTAAATCCGAGCGTCGGCGTGGTAATGACGATAATCGGGGATTTTCACCGACAAGAATGATTTGTGCACGAATCGATTGTTTATCGTGCGCGATTGCGCGGTGGTGGATTATAAAATATGCTCGCGCTAAAGTTAATAAATGTCCGATGGCGATAATCAAATATGGTATTAATTCGGTAGATCACGTTATACACTTCTGACAGCTGCGTGTTATTTAATCAAAGCCACGGTTAAAACGGCGAGGGCAGTCTTTGGATTATCGACGAGCATGACGGTGTGTCCTCTCCGTCGGGAAATTCGCGGGACCGACAGTTTCCGTTTTTCAACAGCCACCGAGCCGACCCTTCGTTGATAAACGGCCACTTTGGAAAAATAATCCCGCAGCTTAAAGAATTAATTTGAGATGGCTGGCGGTCCCGTGGGAAGACCGAGAAACCTCTTCTTTATTCCGGAGGAAAGACCAGGGAAGCCCTCCTCCGTCGCACCTTGCCCGAAAGAAAAGGTCGGAAGAAAACCTTCGCGGGCACCTCATGCATTTCAGGAATGCCGGAGTACAACGGAAGAGAATCCGCGGACGGGTTTGCCGTCGAGCGAGCATTTCCTAGCTCCGAAAGAAATCCCCGCGAATGATGTGGAACGCTGCGCGCTGCCTGTTGGCAGCATTCTACAATAAAGACGAGTTTCCTCAGTTGACGTTTTGAATCCCGTTTTTCTTTCAGTACACACACCCGCATTTTCGTCATCGTTATGGATAAAACATCGTCCTCGAGGAGAAGCTTCCACTTTAGCGGAATAACGTCATTTATTTGTAGCATGATTCCATTGCTTTATGAACCGATTTGAAAGGCCGCGAGTGAGAAAGACGACTGGAGGTAGAGGCACTTCGGCCTCCGCGAAGTGGAAAGAGGAAACCCCAAGAGACCTCCGTTAAAATCTTTGCCCAGCGCTTTGTACTTTTCCTTTCGCTTCAAGTTCCCATCCGTCGAGGGTAAAACGACCGACGAAGGGCTCCCGTAGCAAGCGGAGCAAATACTTCTGGTCGCTTTGAAAATTAATTTATGAGGATGTAAGATAAGAAGAGAGCACGCTTTGCTTTCATCAGCTGAGAAAGAAAAAGACTCAGGAGGGCACCGACCGCGTTCATATTTTTATTCATTTTGCACATTTGTCAGTGACTGTATATCCGTGATAGAAAATTACGTCGTACAGATTTTCGCTTCAAGCAATATAATTCCGTTGCTTTATTAATTAATAATTGAAAGAGATATAAGTGAAACATTCCGAAAAGGATAAAAGATTTCTCGCGCAATTGTCCATCTAAAAAACTAAATCGAGATCAAATAAGTCGATTGCTGGGTCTTCCGGTTTCTATAGATGATCAACAAAAACCCATATATACTGAGCGATTGCTTCAGAAATCATCTTCGAACACGAACATGAAACTGTGGAATGAGTAGTATATTTTCACGTGTCAGGACGCATTTTCTATTTTAATTAAAACAGTTATTGGAAAACATTCGCTCGCGGGGTACACTGTTTCATTGAGTATAGGGTCCCAATTGATGTCAAAATAAAAACTAATCTAAAGAACAATACAGGCATGATAAAACTGAAATGATACGATTTAATAGTTACAATTAATATACATTTTATGGAAAAAAAAAACTAAAAAAAACTTAAAAGACGCTATGTCGTCTAATTCTTTACAAAAATTCCCTCGTGTTTGCCATGTGTTTTCATGTTAGAGAAAACGTATTCAATTGAAGGTGTTAGAATACATATTTATTACGAGAGATATTTGTATGATATATTTTGTGTTTCAAATAAATGTCTAATACAAGTACTAATGACAAATAAAGCAAAATATGTACATCATAAAGAAGCAAACAAATTTAATTATAGAAATAAAATGCAAAAGAGCCTTACATTTCTTCTCCTATAAGCTTTTTCCACCGATATTCTCTTCGTTATTCCAGTAGTGCCTGCGGTCTTGGTCTCAAGACTCGGCTTGGGATAAAATTATCCGCGAGATTTTCGCGTGAACGCGCAGCTTTTACCCCATCACTAACTATATCTTGCCGGAAACCGGCCGGTCGCGCTTCCGCCTTCGTTCTGATTTGCCTTCCGGCAGGAAAAAGTTTTTTCCAATTGCCCGGAACTAAAGACGATAACGTAGAGCAAAGATTGTATGAGTTGAACGTCCTAACGGAAACATTTGCTTTTAAAACCTCGAAAATGTTCCTGACCATTTGTTAGATCAAGTTCGCAGATAAGGAAGCTATAATGCTACGACAAAAATAAAAAAAAAAGTTGGTATTTCTATTTCATTGTCGTACTTTCGTCATTAAGACGGAGGAAGGGGGATATAACGTGTATTATAACTTTATGAAAAATATTATAATCTGTCAGTTAGATTAGAATCAGAAGAAGGGGGATATAACGTGTATTATAACTTTATGAAAAATATTATAATCTGTCAGTTAGATTAGAATTTATCTCGACGAAAATGTCCAAACTATTTTTCAAAAATATATGTTATTAATTTTACATTACATACATAAATTCAACATTAATATATTAATATTTTATACATTTGAAAATACATTTATATTTGTGAATTTAACTGTAAGAGAATTATGAAAATTAACTTTATAGTAATAAAAGAATTTTCTTAAAAAAGGAGAGAGATATAGTTTATATAATTTTACTTTGAAAAATTAAAATTTAAAGTAAATTAGCATTTAAAGTAAAGCATTTTACGAATCAGTAATATAATATATAAATGCATACACATGTATAAAAATTAAATATAATTAAGCATGCACAAACTTCGTTATTTCCTTCGGAGTTGCTCCAAAACTGATCGTGTGAAAAATCTAATTTCTTTTTTAATCATTCGCAAATTCACCAACCGTGAAATATATCGCAAGAGCAATAATTGCAGGTTCTTTGTTGTTCGATAAATTATTCAAATTAAACACATTGATAAAATCATCGCGTACTGTCGCGCAAGTATTGTATCGCGTGATGTATACATTATCCTATTGCCTTAATGCGCGCATAATTCAATGCAACTCGCACAACGACAAACAACGTTAATGCATTTTTGTTTCCATCATCCGGCAAACGAAAATATTATATTTATATCTTCACCATTATATTTATAACCGACGTGAACACACGACATAGATTTTCCAGTCTTTCCAAGCTCCTCCATCCTCCGTGTTTATCCTGTATTCTAGGCGGATAAATATTTATTGTAGCTATGTTTTCCATCGTATACACTCACACGTTCGGCGAAAGCTTCGCCCGCAGCGGCGGAGATGCGCCGTAACGCCCGGATCAGCGCGCTCCGATTTTAATCCCGTTGCCGTACGAAGCCAAACCGATGCGCATAACATAGATAATGCTGCTGCGAATTATTGATAAACGCATATACGTTCTGTTCACGCTACTATTGCCACGTTGCACGACGTGGGAATCGCAGCGGGGTTATTGATTGCCGTGCATCAGCCCGAAATTTATTAGCAGGAGACACTGATCGTTACGCTAATAAATAGAATTTCAGATAATGACTCGCGAGCTTAATCGTAATGTTTAATAGCGCGTATATCGATGTCCAGCGCGTCACAGCGTCGTCTAATAGGCAACACACGTTTGCTACTATACATATACATGTAACACGACTGCAAGAAAAGATCAATACGAAGTGCCCTCCGCGTTCGTGTTTCGACATTGGCGTAGAGCACCGTGAAAGGTGACATTTGCTCGCGTCCTTGTATCGAAAGTGATGTGAAAAATAAATTCGGAAATCTATATAAAAATCAGACAAATTAATAAAATGCTGTGGAAAGGAGGGAGTCTAAAAATGGCCAAAATTGCTCCTGAATGGACACCTTTAAAACCTATGCAGGTGTCATTTAGAAATCATCTGTAGATTCATGGAAAAATACTTATTTTATCCAGGAAAGCTTGGAAACCTTCCAAAAATAATAAAATAGATGGTTTTAACGTTAAAGAAACTCATTTTGTTTCTAATAAACGATAGATTTCAAAATTAATAGTTTATTTACATCTAACACAAGTTGGATTCTGTAATACTATAAGAATACTAGGATTATCTGCATATATATATATATATATATATACTATTTAAGGGTGGTCCACTTAAATCGAACATCTTGAATATTTCGCTTATTTTTGATGATACAAAAAAATATTTTAAACGAAAGTGTAACGGTTTCAAGGGGGACGTATTTTGGTCATTTTTTTCTAGGTGGAGGCGTCAAAAAGATATGAAGCTCACCTTCACTTTTTCAAATGGAATTGTTTGATTTATTTACACAATATGATTCCTCTAATTATTCTGCATATAAAAGTATAAAGGTAGTGATATAAAAAAACCAAGTTTACGAGTTATTTAACATTTTAAGTCAATATGTACCAGAATAAAGTGTAAAATATCTCGTAAACTATTGATTGCCTTAATAAAAATTAAGGTAATTAGATCCTGTATGATCTAGTACCCAATACATGTGTGTGTGATCTATTCGCTATTTCTGAGTAATTACATGGTGAATTCAACAGATACTATTAATAAATATAGACTGTCTGTCTGACTCGATTGCATCAGTTTGTTCATTCGGTTATTGTCAGTAAAGCAAAGTGCAC
Source organism: Trachymyrmex cornetzi (assembly GCF_001594075.2). NCBI lineage: Eukaryota > Metazoa > Arthropoda > Insecta > Hymenoptera > Formicidae > Trachymyrmex > Trachymyrmex cornetzi. The sequence continues at coordinate 1,400,915 of NW_017300267.1, forward strand.
ATCGTGGTCGTGATGTAATATTTCGTAGGTAAGTAATTGCTTTCTGTAACTATTAATAAGGGATGGCTATTAATTTCCATAGTTCTTATTATTGTAGCTCTGTGTTTATACTTTACAACACTGTATTTAGTTTATATTTTCGTACAATGTTTGTTTGTAATCAAAGAGAGGAAACTCTCTGCAAGGTAGAACTAACCTGAATATACACACATCGATTGTAACATTTTCTTGCTGCTTTTGTTATTCATAGAGTCTAATTTACCTAATAAACATCGTGGAAATAAGTAGATAAATACGTCAATATTTGAAAAATAATTTTTTGTATTCTTATATATCAATAAACATGTTAATATGTTACATGTTAATAAATTTATATATTTCTCTAACTTTTTTCACAAAAAAGAGGAAAACATATGCTATAATTATAAAAAGTATCTCTTCTTCAAACCTCCTACATAAATGTTTGAAAATATTTAATATTATTTTAATGTTTACAGATATTTCCTCTTTTGAATCTGACTATCAGTTTTGAGTTTTGGATTTACAATCAGCAGAAAATTGCAAATGACCAAGTTTAGATAGACCAGATAGGATTACTCTGGTTATCTTAATAATTCAAACATTTAAAATTAGGGAAGCGTAACATTAATTTTCTATGCCAATTTTATTCCATCAATTTTTAAAATGTTTAAATTAAATTTTTTATTATCTCTCTTTACTAAGCGATATTTTTAATCGTAATGGAAACTAGATCTGTCTAGAAATTCGTTAGTATTCACGAGCCATTGAAATTGGCAAGCTCGTATCCCTTTTTTGCATTACATCACGCGTTTATGACGTGTCTGGCACTTTTGTATGAGTCATTTGAGGAAAGAAACGAGCTCGCCCGTTTCTTGAACTCGACGAGGCCTTCGATTCGTCAACATGAAGGAAGTGTGGCGCGTAGAGTTTGTGCGACTCACAGCCGTGTGCGGACTTCGACCTCAAAAAGCGTTGAGCGCTATCAAGAAGTCACGCGATTTCCTCGTTCGCGGCTATCGAAAATGCATTTACACTGCGATTCGCGCCCTCGCAGTTGTATGTATGTTACTGGCATCGTATCGGCGCGCCGCGTTACGTACCGAACGTTCTCCCATTCGTCGTTGTCTCGAAAGGCGAGACGAGCGTGACAGCGCAAGCGAGCGCTCAGGACACCGAATTGATTAAAAACTGTAATTACCAGGCGGATTCGGAAGCGCGCATTATTTCGGCGGTGATGTAAATGGCACGTCAGCGTGATTGATCGAAAAAACGTAATTGCAAAGCGGCCGGCGCGGCGCGGCGCGGCAGAGTGCAACGATCGGTTGGGAGCGAAAAGCGGATGCATGAACAACCAGCGGACACGGAAAGCGCGCATTATTACCTTATCCTGCGAATCGATCTGTCGTGTTGTTTTAATTGTGAAATCGACTGGAGACGCTCAATTAATTAAAGTACTATTTAATATTCACGTACGCAGCCCTCGATTTACACGACTAGTCCATCCATCGTTCATTCAATTAACTCGCGTCAAAAGCGACTAGCAAAACCCTTTCTTCCGCGTTCCCTGGAACAATATTTCATGTGCTGGAAAATAAAAAAAAAATAGAAAAAGAGAGGGAAACGAGCGATAGAGGAAATAGGATGAGCAGCACGACATAGATGAGGCCAAAGTATTTTCGGCGAACAACGATCGTAGGTACTCGCGTTGGTATTCGCTAAATTGGTTTCTCTGACACAGACATTCGATTCTCTCGGTTCAATTAATGCCTCGAGACATGTAGTAGCGTCGCGAAAAGAACAAGCGAGAAGAAGGGGAGAGGCGAGGACAAGGGTAAGGTATCCGATGGCGAAACACGCGGAAAATGGTAGAATATAGCGCAATGGTACTCGAAAGCACGGTGTAACGATTCGTATAAATTACGAGACACGGTGCTGTACGTCTCTATTCTTCGCGTTTACATTTCGCTTATTTTATCGGGCCAGCCAAAGAGTCGACGAAAAGGCGACCGGTCGAATCCGGAAGCGACGATCGCCTGGGAACGAGATCGAGATACCTTTCCGGTGTCGCGACGAAAAACGTAACGTCGTCGTGACGATAAAGTGCTTACCACAAAGGCAGTCTTGCCGTTCACGGATTCGTGTAGCCGTGCATTCATTAAATTAGATTCCACGAGCGCGTACACGTCGTCCCTGCGAGTTCTATTAATGTTCCGAGAGAACGAGAGAGTGAAATAGAGCGGAGCAAGGACGGTCGCTGTAAAGTCCACGGTTGGCCTCGACCGCCACACGTCGCAAAAAGGCTCCTTTGCGTCGTTTTTCCGACGACGACCGATGAGATGCAAGCGTCTCTTCGCGTCCATTGCTCGCTTTTCTCTCCGCTCTCTCTCTCCTTCTCGTCTTTTCTTCTCTGCCTCTCTTCCTGCCTCTCTCGCGCCCTTTCTACTTCAACGTCATATCTCTTTTCCTACCTCCCATTTCCACTGTTTTTTCTATCTTGCCATGACGGAGAAGTTGATAAATGACGCAAATAAGCAAAACAAGGCGAGCAACGGAAGAAGGCGCGCGACAACGGAGACGGAGAGAAAATCGCGATGTGGTTGTCCGCGAGTCGTGGAAATTCGCTCGGGAAAGTAGTACACTGCCCGTTCGCGGCAAATTTCTATCAGACCGGTGAGTTTATCTCGAACCGCCCGACAAAGCGGATAATCTGTCTTGCATAATTACCACATAATTACGTACGGTTGGACATCACGTACCGAATGTAGACTCGGATTAAATGGTCCCCCTCGGGTTTCCGGATGTCATCGTACCGTTGTCGTAGCTACCTTTTAGTCCCGCTTCTAATTTGAACCTCGACGAGAGGGTTAATTCGCGCGATGTGTATATAATTTGCAGGACACCGGACGCGACGAAATTGCAAATTAGACGAATCACGTTTTCGGACTTTCCGGTCTGGAAGAGGGGGAGATGCTGCGTGTACAATAGATCCTTGCGGTTCGCAATCATGACGCGCGATAACGCTTTATCGTCGCGCGAGCGCGTGTTCGTCGTTGTCCTTCTCGTTCCGGATAATCGCGTTAACGTACACACAGCCTGGCCTCGAGCGGATAAGTTTAAAGTTCCGCTCTGTCCTTGGAAAGAACAAACGGAGAATACTCCAGAGCGAAGATTCTTTCGTCTGGAATAAGAATGAGACTTTCTGTCGAGATCTTCCGACTCTTTCATGAGTTATCGCTCCGCGTGCTCCATGAGATTGTGAGCTTCTTCTGTAACTTCGGGAACAGTATCAACGTAAATTTAATCGTATCCAATGAAGGATCCTGGGTTACCTGAGTGGTGAAATTAAGAGAGGGAAAATCGAACGGAAAAAAGTAAAGTATATAGAGCTAACTCGATCACATGAAATTAAGCAAATATTTAACCGCGAACTAGGTTAGGTTAATTTTTTCAGCTTGTTAACGAAAGAAATGCTCGTAGATTTGAAGATGAAATTATAATTTTAATTCGACATGAGGCAATCGTGTACTTGGTACGTCTACACGACTCGCCATGCGACAAATATCGAATTACTCGAAACCTTAACTAGCTGTAACAAGTTAAGGACGTAATTCAATCGCATTGCCGCACGAGAGGCGCGACGATGACGATCGTGTCGGGCAAGCCAATTCGAGATAAAATGATATGTTATGTCGATCGTGTAAACGACCGATCGACCGATCAGCCGGCGACGGCACCGTTTGTCATTGTTTGTGATCAATCTTCGTCGTCGTACGCGGGTAGAGAAAAATTCACGATAGACGGAGAGAGATTATTAGCTCGCTGAAAACGCCGTAACTGCAACCTCGTTATCCGGCGAGCTAATCGAATCAAGGTATGCGAATCCAATCGAAAATACCGCAAAGCTAGAGAAACCGTCACGCAAACCCACGACGTAAACACTGATGGACTACTCGCTCGGACTCCGATAAGTCTGCGAAACTCTTAACCCGTTCTTCGCCAGCGTTGCCTGAGATTTATTGGTTTCACGCTCCGAAGAAATTCCTCGTTGCGCTAGATAAAAAAGAACTCGGGAGCGTATTTATTTCTGGTCGAAGTTTGCGCTACGATTCGTATTTTCTTCGCTCTGCAGTGCACTAGGGTGTATTTTCGCGAATAAAATATTATTACGAATGAAATTAATTAATTAAAGGAGAAATAATTCTATTATCAAGCGAAGTAAATCTTGATGCTTAAATTAAATATTTTACTGCGAATCTGTATACATATCCAATTCTCCATTGAAATCATTTTCAGTCTTCAAATGCAATCATAAACAGAACTAGAGCAGTAATATCACATATTAAATTGACAAATAATTTAATAATTTTTAATGCTTGTGAACATCTTAAAAAGATAATAATTTTATGCTATTATGCTTTTATGCTATTAAGTTTCTTAAACGCTGAAATAATTTATTGCAAAAAATATCTATATAAATTCACACGAAAATATTTAAACATTAAGATCCACTTCAACCGAAAATACGGTATATTATTTCTCTTAATTAATTTATTCTCGTCGGTCAAATATAAATTATAATTATTAAATAAAATTAATAATTGAGATTGTTTATTGAAATTCTATAATAATGCATATTACATAAAAGTATAAAGATTAAAAAAAATATATAATATATATATTTCTGTACTGTCTTCTCAATCCGCACTACATATGTATGAAATTAAATAAATTTTGAAATGTATAAGGTATTTTACATAAAAAGGAGAACATTTATTTATATATCAGTAAGATATTAGAATTAAAATAGAACGTTAAATAGGATGCTGACTATAGTTATTTTCTAAAGATCGCAGTTGCACATAATTATTTTTAGTTAATTTCGCAAAAGCAATTTTAACTTATTTCAAACGTAAAGAAATATAATACATACAAGTTATGATTTCCAATGCATAGTGCAAGGTGCAGTCACGAGCTGCGGAATTTTCTAAAGAAAACGTTTTGCTGATTTTTCGACGGAAATCTGGAAAAATGTCAATGCCACTTCTCGAGAAAGGATTTTCATACTTACAGACCCGCGTCGAATTGTAAAGCGCATGCAAGTTCGAAGCGTTCGCACGGGAAATAACGCTGGTGAATTCTTTTTCTCGCAACAACGCGTAGCACGCTCGACTTCATCATTGAAATCGAATTAGCCAAATTTCGTAGCCGCGCCGTGTACGAAAACGTCGTGTTTCATTTGATGACGAGAGAATTTCAGAAAACTACCTCAAACGTATCGATCACATGTAAAATCGAGAAGACGCGAAGGAAAAAAAAGAAGTCGAATGGTCTTCTCCATTGCAAGACGAGCTTCTCGCGCTAAATCGACACTCGATCGTCGTCACTTTAAACCCTTCGAACTGGACATCGTGAGAGTTTAACCAAACTAAATTTACCGCAACGTACCGAATTCATGCTCTCAATACTAAATATTTTCCTACACCCCAACCGCCGATTACGCAACTACTTTATCACCGCGCGTTTAATTGCTCTTGTCCGCTATTCGTGTCAAGTGCGGTGTATTTTACCCGCATAGAATAAACTATACGCATCAGCGAAATACAGACAAAGTAAAGTGCAATTGTGCCATATTGTGTTTAAATATCTGCCAGAATTCATTCGCAAAGTGATCTGTTACGTTTCGCGTTTGCTGAACTTCGTTACAATCGCGCTTTCTTTCGCGATTAAACGCAAAACGAACGAACGCGCGAGCAAGGAGGATTACATGCTCAAACGAGACTTTACGCATAGCAACGGCATAAAGAAATGCGTTTCCAACTGTCCAGGGAGAAAGAAAAAACCCGCGTATAAGCGCCATTAAAATGAGTATGACGAAAATCGCGAGAACTTTTTCGAGTCGTTAACGAGCTCGTCGGGACAATGAAAATAAATACGAGTGGACGAGAACTCTAAGAGCGAGGAGGGAGATAAGTTTCCGTTCGCGACAAAAGTGGGAGGGTGAAATAGTATTTTTCACGCGTACTCACTCAACGCGCGTTGACCCATATTTCCTTCCCGCGGAGCGCAGCCGAGCGCGAGATGGAGCCGCGATAAATTGAAAGTTTATAAAAATCGCGTCACGCGATCGCCGCGTAAATACCGCCGGCTTACTTATCAATTCCTCGAGATTACAGGCGCTACCTGTAAGCGAATGGGAAACGCGCGATCGCGCGAGCCCGGCTATAGAACGCCGGAAAGCTGGAATTTCTCGCGGAAAGCTCTCGCGCACTCGCCCATGCAAAATAACGTTTCTCGCGGCGTGGAAATCATAACTCTTCGCTCTGCTGGCGGATATGCTCGCTGAACGAACGGGCTCCGATCGAACAACAGGCTACAAAGCCGGGTGGAATTTTATTGCTTGTCGAACGCGATATGACAGTATGTCGCTCGTCAGACGAGTGGATATCACAAGCAAAGTCTGATCTAATATCGGAACGTCAAATTAATGTGCTCTGGGATCAAGGGATACTGTTAGAACGTTAACGCCTCGATTAAAGATTCCTTTTTCATGCAACGATCCAGAATAGATCGTCGAATAGTAATATAATTCCAGACCAAAAGTTTCGAAGCGCTTTGGAAAATTGACGATTTTGGAATTACTTATTCAAATATCCATAACAATATGTTTTTAAAAAACAATATGTTTTTTTTAGATCCAATAACTGATAAAAATTTATTGTCAAAAAACTATATTGTTATAAATATTCGAGTAAGCATAATTCTAAAAATAACAATTTTTTAAAACTACAGTTTTCAATTTTTTGGCCGGAAGCGTAAATAATTTGTTCACTTTTATTATCAACTGCAGCTTACTTACATATAAATATGTATCCGTGTAAGAGTGCATATTTATTATGTAAACCGCTAAAAACACGTAAAGGACAGGTGAAATTGTATAAAAATGAACTCTCCTTCAAAAAGAGTGCCACTTTCTCAACGCTTATAATTAGAATTTCTTCGAAGTATCACTTATAAGTTTTTGTTCTCAACGCCTCGTGTACTCGCTTTAATTTAAAACATAGTTTGTTTCGTGACGCGTGCACTCAAGTCAGAAACGATAACTCCTATCTGAGTAGGTATCAAAAGTAGAACATTCAAGCATTGTGACAAATGTGTTTTTCTATATCAGTAAAAGAGGAAGTGGAAAAATATAGTTCAATTTTTATTTTGCAAAAATCAAAGATAAAATCGTCCAATTAAAAAAATCCAATTCCTCGCATGACTATTCAATTAACCGATCGAGATCCGCAAATAGAAGATATAAATTAGTAAGTGTTGAAACATCCAAACTACGAAAGAGTACAATCATATAAGATTAAAAAAAAAAGAGAGAGATAAAAGGAGAAAGACCATTGATACACATATATTTGGTAGGAAAAGCGTACCATAAAGACGTTTACATCGCCGTGATTCACTTTAAAGGGACCGTATTACCCTCGACATATATCGCGTATCAGCCACCATTGGTCGCACCGGAGCTCGCGGAATAAGGATCGCCGTTACGTGAATCTCAAAGTGCGAGCGGCGGCGGTATAAAATAAAACAAACATCTGTTTGATCGGCGCGATCGATATCCCGTTTGCCTTGAGAATTTACAGGTGAAAGCGCAGATTCGGAGGAATTCTATCGCGAAGAAATACGATCTCGGCATATTGATGACACGCACTGTGTATTACAAGACGGAAAAACCGAATATTTCATGCGAACGGAAGATAGGGAGATGTATACACAGGTGCTATTTATGGAATGATATAAATAACGCGCTTGAATTTTTTATTGTACTCGCACGCGAAATTCTGCTCGTTCGATACGTAACGCGAAATACGCTCGCGTCGCGCGATGAATATTATCGCGAAAGGACCAAGTTGCGGGAGTTGAAGCATCCTGGGCACATTCCAAGTATATTGAAGATCCAACTTTGGCTTTGCGCTAGCAGGTAAAGGGAAAAGAGCGAACCTACTTACAGGAAGAAAAATATTATTTCTGCTCCTCGATAAAATTTTTTTCCCTACTTTTATAAGCGCGAGATTGTCGATGAATACAGCGATGCGAAGTATTCGCCACGGTACCGTTTGCAGTTATATCGGTAGATTTAAACTTAAAAAATTGAATAAATTTCTCGAACGTTGAATTAATTTCATATAACATATGTGAACATTGTGAGCAGAAAATTTAAACATGAAATATCGTTACGAACTTCAAGATAAAATGAAAGGACTCATCAGGTGAAGAAAAATATAATTTCGACGTAGCAAGAGAGAGAGAGAGATGACATTTCAAATAAGATTTAAAAAATTGTAATATTGGTAAAAATTTTCACAAGAGAGGATTTCACTGTTGAATTTATAGTGTCAAATTTAACTTAATTTAAGTCACCACTGCTCAATATATTTGGTGGTTAAATTTAAAACTATACAGTGTCAAATTTAACCATAGTTTTAGTATAAATTAACGATATATTGAGTAAAAGTAGTGGTGACTTAAATTAGGTAAATTTGATACTCTATACTCTCTAAATCTGAATCAGTGGATACTCACCAAGTATGCCAAATCAGTGAATGAAATGTGAGATCTCTAACCTACCTACTCTTTATTATAATCTAACTAACCTTGTTTGCATAAATTTAATAAATATGGTATTGGAAGATTGAAATTAATATGCAAATATTTTAATTATCAATGCTCAAATATTCTTCCTTTTTTAGAATTTCACTGATTATCAGTGCCAAGTATGCCACTGGGTAATTAGTGACTGTCCACTGGTTCAAATTTCGAGAATAGATTTAACAGTACTAAAATAGTGTTATATATAAAAAACGCGGCAATATAGCAGAGCTGCACTTCATTTGAATGAGGATAAATGCAGGGCGAGAGAGCCCCTTACGAAAAGGATGTGGCCTATTTTCGTACAAAACTCAACATCTCTCGACAGGGTCGAGAGTTTTAAGAGTTATTCTGAATCCATATCTAGCTGCAGTAATTAAGGCCCTGAAAGGAGATGACGAACGAGAGCGCGGAAACAATGTCCGTTACCCTACTTCTCGAGACCCTTGATATTTTGGAAATTCGATAAAAAAAAATTCACACATTACCCCTTCATCACCGCAACACGGTTCATTCGGAGATTAAACCATTCATTCTCTTGAATTAAAGACGACTGGCTGTGACGTCTTCTGACATATAGCTCCTAATATTCTAAGATCTTTCTCAGCTGTTCAACATTGAAAGACCTCAACCGAAGATTTAAACCGAGTCTTAGCAAATTTATTCCATATTGAATATTGAAAGATTTTAAAATTAAAATGTCAAAATTTAAATAAACAGAAAAAGTTTTACTTTTTCCATTAATCTTTATGTATGTCTTTATGTAACTCTTTATGTTACGTATCGAGATTTGAATACACTGAGGACTTAAAAAATGTAATATTACGCGAAAGGTTTGCTTTTGTTGACCATTATATATTTTAGGACATTCGACAAATATTTTTTTTAAAGCGCACCTCTCGTAACAGATCGACAAACTAATCGAAGCCGACCAAGTACAGCACGCCGAAAGAATTTTTATGCGCGTGCAGGTAGTAGGTGAACAGGCCTAAAATGAAGTTTCGAAGCGAATCTCGTCTGTTTACACGTGACTCACGTAAATCGGATAGGAGAAGCGCGTCGCGCGAAGTCTCGGGCAAGTTTTCGCGAATGGGTGGAGAACTAGCGGCTGAAGTTTGTAAAACTATCACACTCTCATCCCGTATACGTGTTCTGCCGCTGTACGTGCGCGCGATGTCTCCACTTTAGTGCATGCTGCAAGCAATAGCGCACCGTCATTCGTATGTTCCAGCGCGTATACGTGCATATATCTCTCGTGCACGTATATAGACGCACGCGCTACATTTATATAAATAAACGTACTATTCACGCAAATATATATATATGTATATGTATACGTATCTGTGTGCCACGTGTACACCTCCGACGATTCATACAAGCACGTGAGTACCTACTTGTTAAGTGTACGTACGCTCTTGCAAAGCTCCCTGTATGCTCCGAATATACGCGTTTGACTACTTCATGTTTGTCAATATCGCTGCCGTATCTTGATGCGCGCATACGCCGGTGTACGTATGCTTCAATATATCCTCGCGCATGAAAGCGTCTTTCTACAACTGCGTTCAAGTCTTGCCACCGAGCTCGTGATCTTTTCGCAAATGTTGCCGTAGTACTTGGTACAAAATATCATTTCCGCCAATCATACGAATATCGACATCCACTGTATTAAAAATAGAAGTCGCCGGCGGAATATAAAAGAATGTCGAAGAGAACCTTGCATCTTATAAGGATCTCGCGAGTTACAGAAAATAAGCATGTCACCCTCGTAAATCATAAATGCGATACCGAGTGGCATACAAGGATCCTGCAAGGATCCTGGAGAATACGATCCTTGCATAACAACGACTAGCTACCGAAGCGCATAACTTTTACGTCTGTATGTCATACATGCTATTTGTCATTTAATTCCACCAACTCTCTCTCTCTCTCTCCGTGTATATCTTCCGTTATTAATACTTGACACGGTAGATTACTGGACTTCCTTTATGCCCGAAAGGAAACGCGTTCCCTTATCTACGTTCGTATAAGCCCTTCGGCACATATGTGTATGTGTGTGCGTATGCAACGACGTGTGTGAGGGAAGTTCCGCTAGGGATAATATCGGGTCCGATAAAGGAGCATCCGCGTGTTCTCCCGAGGGACGTTCCGTCGCCGTGCAGAGGAAACGTTTCCGGAATACAGAGCACGGTGATGCTCACATCCGTGACGGCGGAAGATACGTATGGGTCGTCAATGAATTCCTAAACGAGCCTCGTCGATTCGTGCGGGCGTGGAATCGAAAAATCATGGAAACATTGCAGATGAAAATTTAACCTTTCAAGTCATTATGTATAGAAAGTATTAAGGAGCAAGTTACACAAAAGATCTCAAAATTTTACGAAACCTTTATTCCAAATCACAACAATTTTAGATTAAACAATGTCAACTATTTTGCAGAGAAGACAGCTCCAAATTATTCTATTCTTCTTTTTATGTTAAACAATTTCCATTGTATGTATATTCTTGGAGAAAACAAACAGCTATTCCAGAATAAAATTAAAATTTTCTGCTAGGGAATTAAAAAGAGACGAAAAAAAATAAAAGTATGAAATAACGGCAAGAATTTAAAAAACAGAAAAGTTATATTATAGCTAAAAAACGATATATTTTTTAATAAAATATTGAAAAAGATCTCAAGACAGAAAGCACCATTTTAATTAAAAAAATTACATATTTTCCAAATTGCAAGTCAAAAAGCGTAATTTTATTATTATATTGGTTTTGCGGACCGAATTTCGTTGATTAACGAATACGAATAAAATTTACATTTACCTGAAATATTTGCTAACAACATTTTATATAACTGTGCTTTGTTACTATTTGATAACTTTTTGTCCATGCAATCCAAATACAATCAGAGAGTTGGGTACATTTAGTTTATTTTGAAATTTATGGCAATTTTATCTTTTGTACATTCCATTACGTTTTCATAATGTACTTATGGTGCATGGATAATTGTGTTGAATGTAAACACGGCAATAGCAAAAAGATTGCACAAATACAAAAATATATATAAAAAAAAAACAATTGGTGTAAAATAATAATCTAAAGTTATATTATTAACGATAATTATGAAAATCCAGTTCACTGCGCGCGTTATTTTGTTATCTTTTACGTGGCCATAGTTTTGCGTTTGTCTACTCTATTTTAAATCGCTTTATAAATGGTTTCAAATGCCGGCGAATTTCCCAACAACAGAAGGAGATACTGTAATTAACGCGAGCCGCGACAAAAGGCGCGGCCCACGTAAACGCAAAAACAACATCGCGAAATAATTCGCCGTAGCTTTTTATTTCGTTTTGGCATAAATCTGGCGGAACGGCGTAACTGCGTGGTATTATCATTAGTTACTCCTATCCAGCTTTGTTAAGCTCGTTTACACGCAAGCAGCACTCGGAAAGAGGAGACGCGTCCATTCTCGTGCAACAGCTCAATTAGAAATATTTAATAGGCGTATATGTGAAATTTATCTCGCCGCGCTTCAACGTTTATCATTCACAGACCGGACTGCCGATTATCGATTTCGCATCGGGAAATCGTTTTACGAATCAACGGGGAACAAATGCTGACGGAGGTGGGAGACTGCGAAATTTAATTCAACGATAAACGCCCGCTTCGTTTCTGCTACTAATGCACCTACCGCCCGTGTAAATACAACTTATGTTTGCAACACAATCGTGCGCATTATTGATGATATTACAATTAATTACGATCTTGTGTCCGGCATAGCCTCGTAATATCATTTTGCAATTTAGCCGCTATTAATTATAACTTCATTAATGCCGTATCGCGCACGGGGAGGTGATTGATACAATTATAATCGTTCAATTAGTCGGCACGTGTATGTAGCGATTCGAGATAGAATCCTCTCTTTATCGCCTGCGATATCGTACTTAACGACGAACGCCGTTCAGTTTGCGCGGCGCGATAACAGAGTTTTATTCATTCCGACTTCTAATGGGAATGTAACATCGCAATTAAAACTTTTACATTCTTACGAGCCATGATTATGGCGAGCCAGTCGGCCGGCTGTTCTCCGTTCTTAGCTTCGCAACGCCCGCTGCGATTTTCGAGCTTCCCACCGGCGCTGCTTTTTCTGCTCGCTATCCTCCTTTTTCCCTCCGACCATCCTTTGCACCGCAGATATATTAACCGCCTGTGTTCTCCCCGCTGTATTATGCAAAGTGGAATTACTCAAGTTCTGTAACTCTTCAAGATGTAAATAACCACCTCTGAAAATTCAATCTTCAACCGCGCTCACGTTCTGCGGAGGGACTTCCTCCCAGTGCAAAACGCGCTCGCCTCCGCCGAGGGACAAACTTGCGGAAATTAGAGAACGTTTAACCTGTTAGACGAGCAAGGCGAGCTGAATCATCAGCGAATCGGTGCTGCGTTACGCAATTGCAACTTTTCCTCCATGTAATGTAACGAGTGCCGTTTTCTTCGTTCTTATATCTACGAGATTCTATTTTCGCGCAACCCGGCGTCAATATTGATAAAGAGATTATTTTTATTCCTACACTGAGAGAAATGTTTTGTGCCAATAACCAAAGTTTTGTTACTGACACAAAAACTATGTGTTGATATATGATCAATCAAATCGTTAGTTACCACGACAATATTAATTTGTTGAATTTATTAACTAAACCGATCATTTAATGATCGGTACAAAACTGTTTTGTATGTTTATAGATCTTTTGTAATTAGAAATAGAACATTTTGTTACCGGAACAAAATGAATAATATATAAGTATCTCTCACTTTCTACAGAGTGATTATGTTTGGCGTTTTTGAATTTCCTTAGCTTAGTAAATATATATGTATATAGATTTAGAGCAATTGAGATTACTAGTCGCTCTGAAGAAATAGTTACCGTGATTGATCATGTTGTGGCGAGAACCGAGAAGTCCACGAGATTAGTCTCTAATCGTCTCGGCTTTTTAGAGGTAGACGTTGAATTTCTCTTACGAGAAGACACGCCATCTCTGATAGCTTCGCGAAACACTCCTTGCTCTACCATAATGGATTATTTTGTTAAAATTACTAAAAGAATACTTATTTTGTAATGGCAACCAAATTTTACATTGGTATTTACAAAACGTGAGTAACCAAATAAATTTGTACTGTTAAATAAAAAAATTTTGTTCATCTTACAAAAAATATTGTATTTTGTAATTTTAACAAAATAATCCAATAATAATCGGCTATTTGTGAATAATTATCTTTTTTTTGTTACCAATACTATATCTTTTCTCTCAGTGTAACTATACGTATAATTCCAAACATCAAATATAGATCCAAAAATAATTTTGTTAAATCTTACAAATAATTATGTATGACGCTCAATCTAGTTGCTAGAATGTCAAAACTGTTTACTGCATTGCTTATCATGCTTGAGATTCTTATATAATTATTTTGATACCATAACAAAATTATTTTCAGGTCTATATCTAGTTTTTAGCTTTAAATTCTTTAGTAAAATCCCGCTTTCCGTGTTTTAAGAGAAAAGTATGCAATTACATTTTGAAAAAGTAATAATTTTAAAAGCCAAATAAATTTTTTTAATATTAAAATTCGAATTATAGTTGCAAATTAAATTATGATGAATTGTATTCTGCAAGTTGATATAACATAAAATCATCAAACCATATGCATCGATTCGATTTCTTCGATACCTGGTGCCGAAGCGTCGTAACAGAATTGGCCGATGGGGTACAGGTAAACCACAGCCGTAACGTCGTTATAAAAATCCAAAGTTGAGTATATCGTGAGCTTTGCTTACAGCACGGCTGTTCGGTCGGTCATGCGATTCCTACGATAATTTCGCGCGGACATGCAAGCCCATCCCGGCTTCGTGCTGGTGGCTCGACGGTTGTTTACGTGACGGCAATGAACTGCAACTGTCAAGGAGATACGATCGTTCTTACCTGTACCCCGCCTACTCTCTTCTGTACCTGAACGAGGCGCACTCCGCTTCAAGTGCCAGACGTTTTCTCGTTTGCGTTAAACGATCCCATCTCCTCATCGAGTCGTTTTTCGAGAGTTCTACGTGAGATTGGATACTCTACGTGACACTCGATCGATTTCAATTGCAGTATTGTGATAAACGCATATACTTTCGCAGAGATTTTGTGACACTATTTAATGCTCTGTTTAAACGATTATCTGACATTTGCTATGGCATTTATTATTATAAAAATTTATTAGATACATATCTGCAGGATTAATTTTTCTCCATTAATAATTATTAACTCTCGGGTGACTTATTTGACTCTTTTATAGATAAATATTGGTAATATATTTATAATCTAAAATTTCGGGAATTGAATAAAAAAAAGTCAAATTAAAGATCATTGATAGAATTCTTATCGATAGAACTTTTTTTAAATATCTATATACGTATTCCTATATTAAGTATCCATCATTAAATTGTACAAAAGGATGTACGTGTTTGCAATTATTATATATAAAACAATTACAAGTTTGAAGACTTTATAAAACTATAAAAACTTCTTGATAAAATATAAACCTATTTCTTTCCTCTTTCAACTCGAAATATTTTATAATAAAAAAAACTCAAACAATTGATAAATAAAAAAAAATTCAAACAACAATTAAATAAAAAATATAAACATATATACGCGATTAATTTTTCTCAATTGGAATATGGAATATCGAACGGTACTGTATCATTGCATACAATACCTACACGTACGTGTGCACATCTATACACAACGCAGGCTCGCCTACAAAATCTCTCGATGTTGCCTCGCCGGTTACAAATATTCAATAATAGATCATAAAACGTTCGATGGACCACTCGGCGAAAAGAAATCAGATTTGCACGCGAGAGAAAAGAGGGAGAAAGAGAAAAGTTCAATATGAACGATAATTTTTTTACACGAAGTCATGGACCGATACAACGAAGGCAAAGGGGAGGAGAGAGAAGAGAGTACGGGAGCCCATCGAATTGTTTCTCGTTTCATTGCCCCGGTGGTGTGGAACAACGAGTCGACAGAAATGTCCAATCTGCTGGCTTTGAGCGCCCATGATGAACGTGAGGGACAATCGTTATGGGGGTGCGAGTAGGATACGACGATATCGAACGAGGTAGTGGTACTTCAACCCTTTAACCGAACGCAATTTTCCACTGTGTGTATCTTCCTGTGGCCTGTATTTTTATCGCGTCCCCAAAAACAAATTTCGTAGGTGCATGACCTTTGACATCAGATGCAAATGAAAGCTACGGGAAAACCGGACGGCGACCCAATTCGTCGGATATCGCGGTGCGACGAAATGCGGCAGAATCGGTGGATCAGTAATCGGCCGAAAGATGAAGATTGATTACCGTGATTTATACGAAAAGTCGCCGAGGAAGAGTAGACGTACGTTAAATGCGCTTTAACGAGTAGACATTTACATTTTTCCGATTGGAAAATATTTTCTCGTCATCAATTAGAAGATAGATAAGAAAATTAATTAAATCCTTTTCTTCAATTTGCGTCGATAAATCAACTCTGGAATATTTCTGTCGAATTAAAACGCAGCCTAAGCGATATATTTAAATCTGAATCAGGAACCACGAATATTCATGCTAGAAGAAATCGCACGTTCCGTCACTTAGACAATTGCCTCGACCTACTTTGTTTCTCGGTGGAATGATGCGATTAGATTAATGGCACAGATATATGAACAGGATATTGCGAGATTAGAATCGGGATTTTGAATTTTCACGGAACGGCGTGCAAGATAATCGTCTACGAATGAGCAGCGTGATAAGCGATTCTATACGTGCATTTAAAGATGATTACTTATTACTTCTCTCTATTATTACTTTCGAAGTAGCGCATCCCTATCATGCTTCGAAAAGACGTTCTCAAAATGCATAATTGCTGAATGAATGTTCCTAATGGCTTTCGCCACGTTTCGCTCGCACACATCGAAAAGACAGAATGAACTAACTTCCAGTTCAACGATCACATTAATAACGACTGTGCGCAGCAGTTTCGACGAATCTCGTACGTTTGCAATAAGAAGCTAACGATCGTTGAACGCGTCTCAACATTCTCCGATTCGTTCAATAAAATTCTAATATCTCGTGTGATAAATCTCGCGGAAGGCACGAGGCGCTCCGCCGTTTATCAGCAGGTTGGCTAATGCACTCTCGAAGGCGCGTAATGCGCGGAGCATGCAATCTTAATCGAGATCCCCAAGAAAATCGCCCTGACCCATTTACGCGAGCGATAACGACCCAAGTTGTCGAGTTCGTCAAATTAAGTCGAATTAATAATCAGACGATGGGAGTCGCGGGCGAGCCGAGAATCTGGACGCGCTCGGCCAAAAATTGACAATGAAAACTCTGGACCGGTAAAAGCGTGCCGTTGTCCGCGTCGCCTCTGTTTTCCACCGCGGTGATAGCGCGGTCCTCGGATAATAGCACGATAAATATGCTAATTTCAGGGGGAGGGGGGGGGCAATTTTTCCGCTCGGGCTTTTGCCGGTCTGCGAAAACAAATTCCACGGTTGCGCGCGTGACCAGGGCGCGGCAATTGACTGTTTTCGCGGAAAATAATCTCGCCAGAACGAAAGAACGTACATCTTTACGGTCGGTTTAAGCGCGTAATTACGCGAGGGATCGGACGATTAGATTAGCGCGTGAGGGAGAGAGATCTCGAACGAGAGAGAGAGCTGATAATGGAAACTTTCTTGGTCCTCAAATGTTTTCGAAGACGAACGGTGCATTGTCACCCATGGAACAGAGAATGCCCTGATTTTGGTGGCGATTATAGCACGAAACTACTCCTCGGCGCATAATTATCGTCGTATTGTATTGGGGCGGGGGCGGGCCATTGAGAACTGCTCAATGCTATTCACTCCGTTTCCTTCGAGACATCGGTAGAAGCGTGCCTTGACTGCAATTTCAGCCAGATTGCATACCAATTCAAATTTGCATCACACTACTTTCTTCAGTCCGTTTAATTATGGGGAAACGCAATACAAAACATTTCTCCTATGATATTGTTATTTAATCAATTCCTATTTATATATCAATTGAAAAATTGTACTATTAAATTATTTTTTCATCGAAACGTGTCAGTATTTGTTTGAAAATTGTTCAGTTAATTAGATTTTAATTAAAACTTTTCCGTTTCCGATATTAAAAAAATATTTATATTATTAAAGCCCTCTCTTTAAATTAAAAATGTCAAATCATTACTTTTAATCAATTCTCTGACATCGATCTGTAGTTAAAAAAAAGACACAGCGAAACATATTGAGATGTATTTTATATTTGTTATTTTTTGTAATGAATGTTCAACTTTCAGAAATAACAGCATTGAAAAGTTCTGTATAATTGAATTGGAGGAAAAAAATTCATTAATAAGCGAATTTCTAACTTAAAATTCATCCAATTCCATTCGCTCTCACGTTGTTACCGAAAAATTTCATCTGAAGTTATTCAGAATATGTCTATATGATTATCTAGAATGTATTCAAAATATCGTATTTACATGCGTGTCTTTCGCATTTGCGTCATCTTGCCCATTGAACGTGTCGAGAAAATACGTGACATCACGTAAAGCATATCACTATCGAACGTTATATATCGATCAGTCTTATCCAGCGGTATGTAATATTTGTTATCATGACCGTGACTGCAGTTGCGGCGGGGGCGCTATCGTATTTGGGTGAAGCACTTTACGACTATCAGGTACTACAACGTGCACGACACAAAGAGCCCAGAATATCGCGTTGCTTTGTAAAATGTACTTTTTCCACGTGTTATCGTACGCGAAGATCAGCTGTTAAGAGGAACCCGCTGGCGATGCGCTCCGCTTTTCGTTTCTTCTGTAAGCACAGTTAAGCACGTGGGAATATTCATCGTGAAAATTTTTAAGTTCTCGCACAAAGACTCAAGAGTTTGTAATTATACGAAGCGTATGATATTCCTTTTTGATCATTCGAAAAACAGTTTATTTCTCTAAAGTAGAATCTAAAAAAATAGAATAAAACTACTACTCTGTGTTCAAAGATCACTGAGACGTCTCCACAGAAGAATAATCTAAGTTTAATATAACAATCTGATTATAAAATACTAGTAAAAAAAATAAGAAATACTAATTGTATAATATCTTGGTGAAAAATTAGAAATAACTGATGCAAATGAACATCAAGGGTGTCATATTACAATGTGTGTAGCAAATTACGATGATTAGACAATTGGAATACATTAAAAAAGGAATATAAATATTACATTCCCATAAATAAATTAAATTTATTAATTAGCGAATCTTTTATTAGCGAATGTATTAATTAGCGGCAATCTTAGAATAAGCAAAAAAAATATTAAGTAGGTAATTAAGGCACATAATAACTTTAGCTTAAACGTGCTTTATAACTGTTTGAAAAATTTGATTCACCAGATTTTTACGTACATCTACAATTTGAGTAACAGTATTTAAATGAATATTTAAATACCGAGTTTTTAATAGAAAAAACAAATCATATTTACGAACAAATTGCTTAAGGAAATTTCATTGGTTGAGACGACCGATAACAATACTCAGAACGATTACGAGATAAGCCAGAGGAAAGAGACTTGCGTCGATTCGCACTACAGACAAAATTACGGTAGAGACTCGCGTCTACACGGCGGCGGTACACCTCACCATCGCGCATCTCGTTTCCACGATAATATCGTTAGCGCCCAAGCAAATTAGCCCTTTGTAGCGGTTTCCGTGATTGCCCTCTGTCTCCAAGAGAGCGAGCGAAGGGGCGATCAAACGCGCGAAAAGGGGGTTGGCTGAGAAACGGGGTCGGTATATAAAGTCTCAAGAGGGCGATTTTCCACGAGTTGACATTAAGTTTCTCCTAAACAAGGAAGTAAAACGGGATAAGAGACAGCGGATCAACGTCAGGATCAACATATACACGTGAACCGTAAAATTTGCCGTCCTTGCGAATAACTTGGGACCCATTTAGTGGCAAATTTTGCATACAGCCCGAGTGTTAATTAAACGATCCATCATTTTAAATACCTAGCATCGTCAAGTCGTGACAATTTATTGTGGAGTATTCGTTATTGAATAATTATACAGAAAGATTACACCAAAATATGTGACACATTTAAAATGTTTAGTCTTTATTTAATAAACATAAGAATACCTTCAATTCGATACTAATAATATAATTAAGAATTGCTGGTAGATAGCTATAAATCGGCTACACATCTATATACGCATCATTTATAAACGACACAAAGATCGATAGATATGGATCGATATATGGATGGATCCCGTTTGTACAACGAAGAAAAGGGTGAATAATCGCGATTAGAAACCACCACTCAACTATTTATAACAAGGCCGTGATTAACCCTATGGCTACTGGTTAGAGTTGCCGAGAGGGTGCTGCCCCTTCTTAATTAGTCGCTATTAATTGTTCGGGCCGCGCTATGCACGCGGGCACAATTGGGTTAAACGTCACGATTGTCTTACACACTGCGGTTTAATAACAACGCTTAATCCGCGCTTCATTTGCCGCTTACTGAATTGCCGCGATTTTACACCGTATGGCAAAACACATACACTTTCATAAAGCTGTGGAAGTCAATCTTAATCTAAATGTTTTCGTTTCTATCGGGACACGTAATGAAGCAAGCTCTCTCTCTCTCTCTCTCTCTCTCTCTCTCTCTCTCTCTCTCTCTCTCTCTCTCTCTCTCTCTCTCTCTCTCGATGTTATTTTTTTTTCATCTTTTCATTAGATGTGTATCCTATGTTTATTATTTCATCCAGGCCAAAGGATATTTTACTTTATTTAAAAACAAAAGGATAAGGATAAGCGGGGTATGAAAAGACGGTTTAGAATATGCTTTAACGTATTATTGCAAATCGAGCGTACTTGTGTAAAGCTCCATATATGGGTCAACGTGGCATATGGAGAATGACAACTCTGCCTAGAATAGTGCACTCGTCAATCCTTTAAATTCAGGTCAAGGAATTGAATCCGTATGAGAATTCAGAGAACGGATCTTGGTGCGATCTTATGCTAGGAATCTAGAGACGCGAGGGTGTTCCAATGATTCCGCATATGTATGGCGGTCGATTGAGATTTCCTCCGTTTGTCAAGGTAACGAAAAAATTAACGGAGCCAATCGGAATTCGAATTCGGAATCCTTCGTTCTCAAACCTAGGCACTAAAATCGCATATTCAAGATTGCTCCACTATTCTCGATATTATTTCAAGTCTATATCAATATTTAATCGGTCTTACGGTCCTACATTCGTATAAATGGATTATTCAAATATTACCAGAGCGAAATTCGATTTTCTTGTTCTTAAGAATTGACAAATTTACAAAAAAATTATTAATAAAAAAATTTTTTTTAAATAGGGAATAAGTGTTTTTATTTAATAACAAGAAAAGATTGTTATTAGTCAGATAATAGAAAGGGCAATTTGGATAACTCTGAGGAGTGCTACGGGACTGGACGTCCGAAATGAACCCGAAGTAACGAGGATAGAAAATGATAGGTATGGGTTTGGACGTCAAAGTTAACCCAAAGTAGAATAGGAAGTGCAATGGGTCTGTCGCTGAAGCTAACCTGAAATAGCGGAGTAGGAAGTACGTCACGTATTATAGGACAAGTCGCGTTTCGTGACAAGCACGTCCTCGAAGGAAAAGAACTGTGGTCTACAGTGTAGACCTTCTGTAACAACACCATTTTATATTTATTGAAATGAGACATATAAAAAAAGGAAAAATTCATTAATTAAAAATAATGTCGAATGTTCAAATATCTCATTTCTAAGAGCAACATTATTCAAAAATGTAAATTAATGTCATTTTAATTCTATGAAATATAGTCCGTAAAATCACGTCCGTAAAATCATCCGTAAAAACACGAGCTACTGTAACGTTACAGTAATTCATTTTTTTTTCGAGTAAATGTGTTAACAGAATTTCAATTTTCTCAATTAGGGAGGAAGACATAATATTAATGAGATATTAATATTAAAAATAGAAAAATAATCGATGAGAAATAATCTGTTATAAAAAGATGGCAAAAGAAAATAATAATTTTGAAATTACAACAGAATATATAAATGAATAAAGAAATAGTTTTAAACGATGTTCGGATCATCACATATTGTATAATTATCCAAAAATTCATGCCAATATTGTATTAGACAATTTTTACATAATTCCAAGAGAAGTAATGATGCAGAAAGAAAGAACATCAAAAAATATCGGAGCACTCTTTGGCTATAATAGAAAGTTTATCGATGTTTATGATGCTATTTAGCCGCACGTAAATCTACTTTACGTCAAAAAATTTATTATCCTGGCTGCTATATATATTGATGATGACATTTCATTTTCGCGCGAAAAATATAAAGGGTATTCCTTCATCTTCGTTTCTAATTAATGCAACTCTCTATTCGAGTATCTATACGTCTTAATAGAAAACACGTATATAAACTAGTTTATACGTGTACTCAGAGAAAAAAAATGGTTGAAATAACCATAATTTAACTATAATTTATAATCATTTTTGGGACGATCATAAATTTATAATTATTTTGACTATATGAATTATAGTAACCTGAACACTTAATTATGATCATAACGACCATAATACAATATGTATTCATTCAACTAATTGTATGGTTATCTTACACATTAATCATATTTGCATATAATAAATTATATTATAAAATGTTGTAATATTACATATAAAGTTACTGTTACTAAAATTATAGCATATAATAACTATAAATAATAACTATAAAAATGATGCTCCTGACCATAATTATTTTCTCATGCAATTAAAGTCACAAATACGATATACTTTTTTCTCAGTGTACCTTTTACACATGTAATAAGAAATAAATATTGCTTTTTATTAACCATTTAACCGTAATTTAATAATTTTTCTTTGTAAAATGTGTGTTGAGTAAACGTATCTAGAAATAGTATTCTCGGTTTGTGCAATAAAATATCTAACAATTTTTTCGACAGGATTTTCAGTCGCGGATATTGCGGTACGAGCAAAAAATCTGGCAGCTTTCTGTCGCTTTTATATAACAACATTATCCCTAAATTGAAATTCCCGAAGTAATATCTTACAAATGGTATACTTTTCTCTTTCTCTCTCTATACGCATGCGCACACATGGTCTTTTACCGAGCATTTCGAAAAATCAAATAGACAATGCCAGCCGGACAGTGAACAGGAAGAGTAAAAGCACTCGGAGAAAGGAAAGAATGAGAAGATCGAAGTGAACAAGAGAAAGAGAGAAAGAGAGGCAGGAGGATAGAGAAAGAGAGATGAAGAGCCGAATCCTTTTAGCCCGACCAGAGAAAAATTAATAATCCACCGAGTCGAGTGAACGTAGTCTGAGTTGAATCTAGGCCAACTATTTTGGCGATAACATCCGGCGGGATTCATCAGTTAGAATGCATGGTAAAGGTGCCTCCCCACGGATTGCCAGAAATATCATTCCAATTATCAGTCTTTGATTTTTAAAAATGCGGGAAAAGCTAGAAAGGAAGACATATTCGCCAAATAAATTTATCTTTAGACACGAAAACAAAGCTTGAAAACAAAATTGATGTCAAAGAGCAGTGCAATTAGCGACGCGGTGTACTGATTACATGAATATTAATTTTGCGAGCGCGCATATCGACTCTGTGTATGTTTTTTCTATCATTTCAGAATGCGAGCAAGTAATTTTTTTGTGTACACGGCGGTGCATTGATAATTACAATTGTTACGAATAGTATCAGCATACAAGGCATGTTCCGTGCGTTTATTAGAGGACACGTTTTATTAAAATTTATCTTTGTAAATTATTATACAAAAGTTTTATACAAACAAATTGATCTTTATAATAGTCGCAATATTCTATTAAAATATCTGATCTACGAATAGATCCATTTTGCGAACAACATCAGTCGACATCTTTCGATATGCATATATAATTAACTTGAACAAACAACTCATCATCAAATAAAAACCTAGCGCATTGTAAACTGCGAGTTGTTTTTTCAATGGCATTCTCGTGTATTGTGTTCGTTGCATTTATTTGCGAAATAAAAACAGACGCGCGGTCGTATGAAACGAGAGGAAAAAAACCTGCAACCTCGGTATAATAATCGAAAATTGAATTTGGCCATTATAATTCAATGCGACATGACCGTTGCGTTTTCGCATTCGCCGCTCATACAAAACAACTCGAGCACCGGTGATGTATCCGTCGCGATTGATCTCGGTCACGAGATTAGCGTTAGAGCGCGATATTCGGACAACATTGCGCGTGTCGATAACGATCGCCGAATATAAACGATCGAAATGTGCAACGTCAACCGGCATAGCTAATGCAATCGAAATGTAAAAGCATTTTATCAAAAGTACAGAGGATATCGCACGAAATAAACGCGTAACCTTCATCAAATGTCAAAAAAATTATAACTAAATACACAATTAAATATAGAATTTAATATCGAATATTTTAAGGAACAAGTTTCGATAACTTGATAAAGATGTCTAAAATAAAGGAAGTATGTATATTTGTATAGTACATATAAAAAGATCGGGTAGCACCACACAATCACCGTACAATTCTTTATAACATGTTCTTGATGGGGTTAATTAAGGTCGAGAATCCTAAAAATATAAAAACGTCGAGTTCATAATAATCATCGAACTATAAATGATCAAAGTTGATCAGCGTGAAAAATACGCAACTACCCTTTTTTTTTATCCAGTAGTTATTAATAGAAACTTTTAACTAATATACGCAAATTGTTTAATTTTATCCTACAACATGGAGTAACGTTCCTCTTTTTAGTTTCTACATATTTTTAAAAACATATTCGACGTAAATTTGTTATATAATTGTTTCTAATAAATGAAATCAAATCAATATCGATAAATATCGATCAAATCAAACCAATAAATGCAGCTAAGTTACAAAATATTTCAAATAACAATTAGTACGTATAAATATATAGTTAATAGCCATTAATATAATTTTTAATAAATTAATTGTTTCAAATTATGCTATGCAACTGCAAAATATTTTTTGTCTTTTTGTTCTAGTTCGTAATTTATTCTAATTTGTATATTTAAAAAATTGCCAAGTAAACATGTGTTATTTTTTCACATCAGTTTATAGTTTATATAATATTTTAATCCTGATATCACAGAAGCCAAATGCAGATCTCAAATTGTATTAAAAAAATATTTTCAAAAGAAAAAAAAACAAAAATAAATTTAACAGCTAAGAGTATTAACAATTTTTCCTATCGTATTTTACAATTAATAATTTATCTTTATTTCACATAAATACATATAATATATATAAATATATATGTATATAATATATAGTATCTTATTTTTGCATACAAGAGATATGTGTGAAGTATAATAAAATATAAATAAAATTTACATTTCAAAAATGTCATAATTTATTTCATGAATTTTATTTTGACACTTTTTTTATACCATATATCTATTTATCTCACCAATAAATTCGTGAAAATTTAATCAAATATAATGTGTTTGTTATTAAAATTGTACAAATAGCATTATTAATATATCATATCCTCGTGGATATATCACTTCTTTTCAAAATTGCTAAAATAATATGTGTATAGAATACGTTGCAAAAAATTTGAAAATTGATAATCTTTACAAAATTTGAAGGTATTTTCTTTTTTATAAAAATAATTATCGTTTATACTTTCACTAAATTTACTTTATAAAATATTTTTTTCAGTAATTTTTTATCTATGCTTATAAATGTATCCCATAACTTTTAGATAACTATCTAACATTAGGATTTTGTCGTATAAAGCAAAATATACGAATGAATTATAATGTCGTTTAAAACAAAATGTACGAATAGATTATGATGTAGTTAGCTCTAGTTTAAGCTTTGTCCTCGTATATACAATAAATCAGCAAATTGCGTACATCAGGACTAAATATTATTGCTATTTATCTTATAGCAAATCCATCTTAAGGGAATGAGTTTATAAAATATTAGACTATTTAATATGTATACGTACATCTGTATGTACATTATCTAAAATTTTCATAGATCGTTACCTCGCAAATAAACAAAATATTAATTTATTATTCACCAATGAGAGCAGCAGCGGAGTTTTAAATTATATTAAACTGTAAAATAAAGAAATATATTCAATTATAAGGGCGCTCAAAATAATCTATGTTTCAAAGAGTAATTATGGTGCACATAAAACAATTATAATCGATCAATACGAGTAATAAATAGCAAATAAATAATAATTAATTTGCCCCCTAGTTTCTCTGCCATCGCTCCATGTCGGTCTCTCCCGGCTTTCTTCTCATCTTATTTTTCGTGACACTTATATACACTCACTCACGGAAATACAATAACCGCATGGTACCCTACGTCAACTGCGATGCGTGCTTACGAGTCATTTATCGTGTTAAATGTACGAGATAATAATCACTAATTATTCGTAATGAATCGTGTTTTGAGGGATATTAATGTGACGATACGAAGAAATACCCATTTCGCTTCGCTGCCTACAGACTCGAGTCACACCGAGCAAATGATATGGCGACAATATTATGTAAATAGTATGCTACAGTAATGAACAGTAATGAAAACAATGAATGAATATCGAACGCCGTGTGCCGCTCCGAAATTTTTACGCGTTACACAATAATCGCGAATTAAATATTCTCTTCCTCGCAAATCAAATCGATTATTAACAAACGGCATACTATAACTTATGTGAATCTCGGGATAATAAACACTAATTTATTCGTAATGAATCGTGTTTCGAGGGATATTAATGCGATGATTCGAGAAATACCCAGTTCGCGTCGCTGCCTATCGACACGAGTTACGCCGAGCAAATAATATGGCGGTGATATTATGTTAATAATATGCACACAGTAATGTAAACAATGAATGAACGTCGAATATACCGAATATCGAACGCCGTGTGCCGATCCGAAATTTTTACGCGTTACAAAATAACCGCGATTAAATATTTTCTTCCTTATAAATCGAATCAATTGTTAACGAACGGTATATCGTAACTTATGTGAATCTCACGATCTAATAATTACTCGTGTATATTATTTCGTGCTCTGAAAACGGTAGATAATTTGTATTTAAATCAGCACAAGCTGGAAGAATGATATAGACATATTCGAGCATTGTTGAGAAGATATAAATCGTCATCTGTTAATATCGCGAAACAGCAATTTTAAATTAATATTCTGAATTATTTTGATTTCTATGAAATCGCACAAAATAAATCATTATAATAAAGTTATCGCTTTCAATATGATTATAAGAAGTCAGGTAGTATCGGCTGGCATCGAAAAAAATTTGTTTAAAATTGTAGACGTGTGTGATAGCATTTATCACTGATAAATCCTGATAGTCCTCTCCATATTGAGAATAAAGTCATTGTTATTTGTAAATTATTGTGCATTTTGTTATGTAGTTGTTGTTTTGCTATGCCAAAGTTAACTTCATCAACCAGTCATCATTAAATATAAATCAAATTTCGTTGTTAGTTCACTAATATAAACAATATTTATTATTCTTTTGTAGGTTAAAAGCTTTCTTGTTTTAAAACTGTTCATTTTATACATTTTTTTTCTTTACGTGTTGCGGGTGATATTAACAATGAAATGACGGGCGATATGGAAGCCTAAGTTAACAAAATTGTGGCTGCATTTTGTTCTACGCAAATATGGAAAAGATACGAGGCAAATGAGAAGAAAAGAATATGATATTAGCTGTTAAAAAAATAATAAATATGGAAATGGCAATAAGAGAAGTAAGTAAATGATATTCTATTCCGTACTTTTATAGTACATTAAAAGATAAAGTAACCGCTATTAATAAAACAGCGCAGAAGATTAGCAATAAAACCATAGATATTAGTGGAACCTACAAAAACATGTTTTTTAAAAAAATATTTTTGTTCGATACCATCCTCCAATTTATAAAAACGAGAAAATGTATATACTATTTAAAAATATAAAAATCTCTAACCATTTTCATTTTTAGAAAAATACGATGAAAAGAGCACTCTGGCATAAGAATTAATAAGTTTATAAAATATACATTATACTTAATTTTTAATGTAAAAAATAAAATGTCGAAAAACCTGGAGTGTTTCCCGTACCACCCGACCTTTTCTTAAATCATTGAAATTAATTAATAACGCAAAGTTATAATGGATCGTTAACCCTTTGAGGATCGGAGCTTTTTAATAAAGTAATTTATGGAAGATCTTGAAGGGTTTTCGGAGTTGCTGAATTTAATTCTGGTCTCAGAATTGAATTCTAAATTCCGTAATAAAAGATAAGAAAATTACGAGAAACATTGAAACGTTTCGAATGACGTAGAAAACGTATCACGATGTCGTAATATGTCGTGATATGCGCAAAGTGGACCTCTCCACGATAACAAAGAGCGTGTAGAGAAAAGAGGAAAGTTTCGGTGAAGTCGGAAATCGGTGTGCGCTTTCGACATAAAAAGTTGTACAGACAATTGAAATAAAGATTTACTTTCGGACAATCCATCCTAAAGAAACGTGGGGTGTGATTCATATTTATCTCCTCCTAAAATCATAAAATTATTTACAATCGCCAATCGTTTCGACTTCCATTAAATTTCTTTTCAAATGACGCAAATTAAATCTACTACAAATATAGTCTCTATACACGCACGAATTGCGAATCGAACTAAT
This sequence comes from Trachymyrmex cornetzi, assembly GCF_001594075.2. Classification (NCBI taxonomy): domain Eukaryota; kingdom Metazoa; phylum Arthropoda; class Insecta; order Hymenoptera; family Formicidae; genus Trachymyrmex; species Trachymyrmex cornetzi. Next base: position 1,429,390 of record NW_017300267.1, read on the forward strand.
AAAAAGCACGAAATGAGATATTGTTAAGTATTTATAAAAAAAATAATTGCGTTTTTTTTTCTAAAATAAAATCAACAATAAAAATCAATACTAAATGAGACATTGGTGCGTATATATGCATAATTACAAATCTGAAATTTGCAATTTTTACACAACACACTATAAATTAATTTTAATCGTTTGTTGTAATTGAAAAGAAATATTGTAATCTCGACAAATTTTCATAATATTTTTAAAATCCTCAATCCTAATTAATAACCAGAAAATGTTATTAAAGTACCATATATTATAGTTATACAATATAATATTGTGAGAAACACATACATTATTTGTAACATTAATTAAGCTGCAGGCAAATATATTTTCGATCATGATGCGCATAATGGAAATAATAGTAGTATCAATGGCAAAGGAAATATTAATAATCGTAATAAATATTAAATAAATGCGAAACACAGAGACGTGTTAATCCGTTGGCGCCACATCGCGCGGATGAAAGTCGTCGACATCCTTTAGCGTGAAATACACTCCGGCGCGGTGGTTGGCACGTTAACGAATACATGGCTCGCGTCATCGCCATATGAAATGTTATCATCGTGCGAGTAGTGCGAAGATAAATCGTTAATACGGTATGTTGGGCGGCTGGTGTCGGAAAGTGGAACGCAGAACGCGAATCATTGGCCCAGATACGCTTGTTTTCGAGAGAGAGATCGTCGCTCGGTGAGGGATCGGAGCCAGTAGCAGCATCCGTTATCGAATTTCGGTCGTTCCAGCTGGGGTTTGTTCGAGTTATAATCATTTTTTCATTCTCCCCCTCCCCCCCTCTCTCTCTCTTTCGTTCTCGCTAACCTTCTTTTTTCCAACCACCGCAGGACGCACGAGCGCCATAAATTTTTGCATTCCGGCATGGGACGAGGAATCTACTTGATTAAACAAGAAAAATGAACAAACAAAAAGCGAGAATCCTCTTGCTGCGCTCTGCGTGTTTCGATATCAGACACCTTTGCGTTTCGCAAACTCCTTCATTCATTATTTCAGCAGCTCGTATAATTGATTTTACACTTAGTTTACGTGTCTGGACCTCAAAACGCGCAACGTATAATATACTCTGCAAATTTGGAAGTAGAAGGCATACCTGTATGTAGAATTCTGTGAAGTCACATGTAAGAGAAGTGTCAATTGCTACCCGATATTGAACTCGCACACTTTTGCGTGCGTTTATCGAACTGCTGAGGATGCATTCTTAAATTACACGATATAACATACCTGCCATGAGACGCTCGCGCGAAACTTCCTGGTTGCATCCGCGGTAATTTCATCGGGCGCGGCTTAAAAGTTTCATACCTCGCTCCTAGCCCGAAGCCCACATTCTTGTATCTAAAGCATCGCAGAGAAAAGCAGCGTGATGATGCCGCTTGAGTCTCGACGCCGTTGCTACAGCGTCGCTTTCGTGTCGCCCTGTCATATACATACGCCCACATACATATGCACGAGGAACAAAGTGCAGTGCACGAAGTGCAGTTTGACTCAAATGGCACTTTTCTTATCCCGTCGCCGTATACGTCCGGACGACTCGAAAAAGGAAACGCTGAAAGGGCCGGCGCGTGGAGAGTACAAACGCAAGATATATATAGTTGAGTTGCATACCGCAATGCAATTCGATCGCGCATGTGTTACGTGTATAGGTACATCGCGGCGGTTCGTCGCCGCAGACGTCGTTTCCCATTCGGAGGCTGATCGAGGCGGATCGTCTTCCGCATCGCGAAGCGGAAACTGAAACGCGCCATGCCGCCGCCGGAGGCGGAGGATGCCTCGTGGACGTGGAGAAATAGCAGCCGGTAGTCGAGCCTCCGGTCTCTCTCGTCTGTATGTACGGCAGCCGACTCCCGTGCGGTGTAATTGTATTGATCCACGACGGACACTGCGAGCGCGACATCGTACTTGCGTATACACGCGTTTACAGAATATGTAACTAATGTAGGATGTGACTGGATTGTCCAAATATTCATCATCTTTCTATCGTTTTGATTCTGTGTCTCAAATGCTTTCAATAATCGGCTCTTCGTGCTCTCTAATCTAGGTCTTTTTCGACACGAGTGAAACACTCTCAAATTTCTCCGAAATAAAGAAGGGCTTTCGTGATGTAAGAACTGTTTAATAATGTAATAGAAATGTTGAGGAGGGACCCTGAATTTTTTCACGTTTTTTAAAAGCCCAGAATGGTAAAAACCTTAATTTGTATGGAGGCAATGAAAATATTAATGCGGACGGAGAGTTGAATCACGCATTTTCAAGCATATTTTTAATATAGCTACGTAATCTTACAAAATAGACTTACTGAGTTCGCCATGATAAAGATTACTATGGTAGGTTACTCGAATAATCTAAGAATTATTTGTAACAAACGAACTCCGTTTACTTTATTTATTTGAAATTTATAAATCACACTTGAGTTGATATTTCTTAACTTTATGTAGTGAGTCTTATCTCCTTCATTGAGACGTGTTCGTTTCTAACTATCGCCTTTTCGACTGATACACATTCGGAGCTCATAACTATCCCAACATACCTTCGATTATCAAACGCTTTGTTCTAACTCTGTTTTATCAGCTTTATTCTAAGATGCTTACACTGTCATCCGCATTTCGACGAACCAAAAAGAAATACCACCATAATTATGGACAATGTCCACTCAATTGATAGGAATCACCACTCCGAATGGGTTCTGGCATGTAGTAACTGCGACAAGTTTGTATGTGAATCCAACGACGCGTAATAGACGAAAGAAGATAAGAACATATGTAATGTAAGTGATGTATCCACTGAAGATGGTTCCGTTGAGAACCGAATCATTTGGAAGATTTTTGTGATTTGTAACAATATATCCTTTTGCACCGATAACATGCCTGGCTCATTTAGCCCTTAAATACAAATTTATTATTAAATTTTTCAGTTCGCTGAGCCTTTAAAGTTTTTTAATTTTAATTTCAAAAAGAAATAATTTTATACCTAGATAAATCTAAGTCTAGCCAAAAAATACAATACTAAATAATTTGTTAACGTTGTCGTGGGATATTTAGCGCGATTCCGCATCGCGCAGATCGTCTTCCGCACCACGAAGTGGAAACAGAAAGAAAAGGCTAGAGGGAGGCAAAGGAAGAGGGCGAAGGGATGAACTCCGACGGCAGAATTAATGCTGAAATAGTCTAGTATAGAACCGGGCCATAAACGATGACAGCGTGAAGTTCGTACGGCAGCTTCGCCCAGCAGGGATGACTCGGCTGAATGCCACTCGTGAGTTTATTCGCGCTGCGACCGAACATTATAAGCTAGCGAGGGATAGACGGACCGGTCGTTAACTCACATTTTACAGCATCCATCGGATAATGACGAAGACGTGTCATCCTGGAACGAAGCGCGACAAACGATACGATCGGATATCGAGAGAGCCATTCGGCAGAGCTTGGCAAACATCAGCTTTGAATCTCGTTCGCTTCTCAACGAATTCCTCTCTGAGATTCGACTGCGAATCGTACGGGAAGATGAACGAAGATAAGCTGTCCGAAAGAACTTTCAGTACGTAGAAAATGAAGTTTGTAAAAGCATTCAAATGGAATCAAAGATAGACAGAGTGGAGTGAACGCAGAATAACGCAGAAGATATCATAAATCTTTTTACGTTACATGAAAAGCATATATGTCTTCTCACATATTTCTAAAATGTTACATTCAATTCATTCAGTTTACGTTTCTCAATTTGTATATGTATTCTCAAATAAAAGATGGAATATATCCTAAAAATGTTAATGTATCAGAGATAAAAAGACATTCTGTCACAATCTAACCCTGGTTTTTTCGAACCTTAATACACAGCGCTCTTCAAAACGGATTATCCAATGCTGAAAAATGTAGAACGATCGACACGGTCGCGGCATGAATTCTCTTTCATTTCGCGAAATCCAATTTACGAAACGTAAGCGCATTAGGGTTTTGCACGTTATTTCGCACAGTATCCGCACCGCGTTGTTGTTTCGCGGACAGAACACGACACCGGCCTTCCCCGAAACGCCAGAGCGCGTTTCGCACGAAAATATATGGATGACATACAGTACTTCCGTGCTCGAGCGTAATTTATTAAAGGCCAACGAAAAACACACAAAAAAAAAGAAAAAATAAAAAAGAAAATAGCAGACCACCGGGGCGCTGACGATTTTCGTGCGACGTGCTCTTCGGCGAATCCTCAACGGTCGAGCCTGTCTGCCTCTGTCGTCCCCATCAAGCCCGAATGCGATTTACCGCTGATCCTCTTTAACGAGCTTCCGATAAACGAAGGAAATTCGCGTCAGCGATGAAAACGTTTCGTAATCCGGGGATCTCCGCCTGTCTATCCGTTGCTGCGCTCTTTCTTTTTTTTTTTTTTTTTCGTTCAGCGCCCGAGCTACGCCGCCGAACATGCCTCTTCTGATTTCGTCGGCAGAGTATTTCGCCAAATCATGATATCCCGCTAAATGAAATAATTATAGCGGCAGACAGGATAGATTAAAAACGACGGAGCGCTTCCTCTTTCTACCTCTCTTTCTTCCCTCGCTCTATCTCCTATCTTGAACTTCGACCCCCGACACTCCAGTCGGATCGAGATGCATTTTGAATCGCGATTGCGAGATACCACTGCAAAATCCGCGGCTACTCTCGGGTTACACTCGAAATGGATTAAACGTAAATATTAAGGCAGCCGAGCGGTACATAAAGTTCTAATTAAAAGCTCTCCGCTCTCGAAACATCGGGAAATACGAAAGGCGGTTTTCCTCGCATTCGTTTGTAACGGCGTTACACGGCGTGGATTAACGTAAAATCGAGATTTGGCAAAGTACGAATCTCCAATTTCTTTCCCGATTAAAACAAATTAGTTGACTCGTCAAAAATTGAAGACTTTCGCTTTGAACAATGCGTATTCAGTTGCGCAGTCATATGTATAAAGCCAAGTAAACACGATATTTTAATAATAAATTTGTAAATTATGTTACGCAGCGTATTTATAAAAAAAGAATATATATAAACCATAATACGCGTATACACATATACTAGACTTTGCTAATTAAATGTTAATATCCAGCAGCCGACAACGGGAAAATAATTAAATAAATTTTTAACGTTAAATCACAGAATGAAATGAACATATTAGTATGTATACGTATAAAATAAAATATCTATAAAATATACTGTTAATTAAAATCATGATAAAATATACTTAATCGTCATAAGTCATGGAATATGAGAACGAATCGTTGGATTTTAATGCAAAATCTGAGCGAAAAGCTCCGGCGGCGTTCTGAAATAAATCGAGTTCCGGCAATGTTTCGTGCGCGAACAGTCGAAACGGAATTAAGAGAAAAGTACGAGCCACACCGACACGCGGAGCACGAGACGGTACCGCTGCCGTTCAAAATCCGTTCACTCACACTACTGTGTCGGCGTCGCCGTCAGCAGGTAAGTATGACAGTGAACTTTATTATGCGCGTCGAAGCCCGAACAGCGTGGCGGAGCTGTCACGCGAGTCGGGGATGTAGCGGCGG
>NW_017300267.1:1434981-1438496 GCF_001594075.2 Trachymyrmex cornetzi
TAATAAGCTGCCGACCAATCGCCAAGGATATACTAAATATGTATATGCATAACGAAGGGAAAAGGACGACCAGGAGAGAGAGCGGCGCTCTCGGTCCCGGCGACGGAGGCGTGCCAATCAATTAGCGACGTTGTCCGATAAGCTCGTTCTCTCTTCCGACGACTGCGTCAGAGGCATCATGCCGTCCGTGTAACGTCGGCTACATTGCCGCACAGGGCCGATGGGACCGACGCAAACCGCAGCTGCATTCTAAACAGCCCCGTGATCTCCGCGCTATCCTGGCCCGCCTGCCCCCCACGGACGTTGTGCCTCGTCGACGTTATGGGCGAAAATTCGGAATTCGACAGGCGAGCCGACGTGCTCCGACAGAAAGATAGGAAGGGTACCGTTTCGTGCCTCCGTTAACTGTAATAAAACGAAGGGATGGCACGGAATTTCCCCGGGAGTTTGCGGAAACCACGTTCCGAACAATCTCGAGTGTGTGGAGAAAGATAATTATCTTTATGAATTATAGAGCAAACTATTCAAAACTGAAATACAATTGCTATATATGACTAGCTTCAGTCAACGCACGTTGTTTTAATCCTAGTCAATTTGACGAATTAAAATAAATATTACAAATTCCAAAGCCTATCGTCAGTATTCTACAAATTGTGCTTTAGAATTTTAGTAGTAAATAAAATTATTGTCAATAACTGTGATAGCAATAGCAATAATATCATTGCAATAAACGTATATACTCGTATAAAGCCTAAAAGTAACGGATAAAATATCAATTCGGAAATAATAGCGTTGAAGCAGAAAATATCGATACTGGCTTTAGGTGCGACTTTATGGCGCGGCCTTAAGTGTAATGTGCGAATAAATACATAAATCTTTTTCTTCATTCGACGGCCATGTCATTAGCAGGTATCGTATGCGATTCTTTCCGTAACACGGTTCAAATGGATAGCGAGAGTGCCATGATGCATACACTCGGATGCATCGAATGCGGGAAAATACAGAACCGCGCGAACGAAGTAAATATATTTACTTGGCAAACGCAATTATCCGAGCTACCGCGGGGGTTTCTTTGAGTGAGTGAATGAATGAATGAATGAATGAGAGAGAGAAAGAGAGAAAACTTCCCTTATATACCGCACGATACACAATATAAATTTTAAATATGAGACGATCAAATCTACTTATTTCCAGTAGACGCGCGCGTATTTCCAGGTCCTCGTCCCTGCGGACGGGTCGGTTATCTACGAGCATGATGATTCCCTCCCTTTTCTTCGTGTTCCTCATTTAAAATACAGAACTTAAAGGAGCCGGCAGCCGAAGGCACTTACTCGGCGCATCGCGATATTTATTCGCGCTATTGTGAAGACTAACTCACTTCGATGGAATAAGCCCTCGCGAATAGACTGCAATGCCAGCGAGGAGTTGATGGGCACGAGAGACCCATTCTATAACGGCCATGGTTACTTATATATACTCCTACAGCAACGTAATCGATTCTCCCTGGCTAACTTTACTGACGATAGAGAGAGACCTTGATAATTAGCACCCACCTATCTGCGTGCGAAACTTCCCCGTCTCTCACCCCGCTCCATCCTTTTGAGATTAACCGAGACCCATATAGAGGCCAAGTTTCCACGGTCGTCTAAGGCTTTAGATAGAGGAACATGAAACGAGATGAGCGACCCGCCACTAATTAAGTACAAAACTTCAAACTAATGAATCTTTGCAAATGGTATCATCCGTCTTTTAAATTTTATTCATATAAACGTATAGAAATGGTCCAAGGAATGCGACGATAGCTTCGCGACGTAAAACTTTATGTTAACAATAGCTCAAGTTACAATTAATTAACATAATTACATGGATTAGTATTTTTATCGACGTTTGTACAAACTCATTGTATAACTCTGCTCGATACATAATATCGCTTGAAATTATGAAGTTTCAAGATGAAATATTGTCGCAAATAATAGCTAAGGATGTGACACGGTGAAACCGAGATCGTATAAAGTTCTCGACGAAATTCCGTGTATCATTGTAACACGTTAGTTTGGCATTGTTTGATTGACTGATACCCGTTCATTTGGCGTAACGTGGTGGAAAGTACGGGAAGTGTGATAACAGGTGACAGTATTACGCAGCACCGATGTCATTCCACGGGAACGTGAAGCTCGAGTTTCTAAACTCCGGTAGACTAGGCTGATCCGTGTAGCTAATTTTCAGAAAGTACCTGACTCGCTGCATACATACTATAGACATGAGCGACAACTCCTGCGCATTAGTCCCATAATGAGCCGCCACGTTTGTAACTCGGAAGAATGGCTCAGTATTCCCGATGCTGAATGCAACAATGCGTCTTATGCTATTTACATTAACGAGAATTACGATAAGCTCCGCCCACATTTACCGCGGGATTTATGGAGGAAATTATTTGTCCTCGCTAAGACACACTGTGCGACGCAAGTTTCTTGAATGCGAGCCGCAACGCCTAAACGAGCTCCCGGTAAATGTAAAACTGGAGTAAACGTTTTTCATCCGCGATTTTAAGAGACCCTCTTCCCCCCCCCCTCTCTCTCTCTTTCTTTCTTTCTCTTTCACTCACTCTCTTTAAATGCTACTTGTTTTATAACTTTAATTTTCTTTCGCCAAAATTGTCTCTTGCAATGTTTGTACCGTTCATATTACATTTAAATTTCTTTTTACTTACTTAGTTGAATTCTAGTTGTGATAGTTACAAGTGCTTACCTGCAACAAAGAGAAATAATGGTAATTAATAACAGCACTTGTAATTACAGTAGTATTTTTTAGTATAATTAATTATTAACTCATATTATAAAAGAATATAGAGATAAGCCTGTCATTAGCCTTGAAATTCCTTTTTGTTATCTCATATTATAAGCTGTATATAAAAAATGAAGATGGAGCCTAAAACCAACATTTTTTATAAATATCCACGGATATATTTTTAATAAAAAATTACCAGTATTTTATAAATATCCACGGATATATTTTTAATAAAAAATTACCAGTAGATATGATGTAATTTTTATAAAATAAAGAAAAATCTCTAATAGAAAAATTATATTTTAGTGTTATTCATATAATATACTTGTCATATCTTCTACACTTCTTACTCTCTATGTTCATATTTTTTAATGTATCATCATCAACTTCTTTGCTCTATTTGCGTCGCGTAAAATTATTAATGCCACTTACAGCAAGCGCCCATAATTTTCCGTATTTCAACATAAGCACCCAGAAAATACTACGTTTACGACAACACCGTAAACCGAAGAAGCCGCTTGTGTATGTAAAACGCTGCCTGCGGGCATAATAAAGCAAAACGTGAAATAAGGTGTCGTGCGCAAATAGCGATACCGCGTACTAACAAAGAACGCTGCAAAAAGGAAGAGGTCATGAAATAAGGCGTGCCACGTTCATGTCTAGGACGGACGAGTCGTGACGACAGACGAAGGGGGAGGGAGAAGATAGAATTAATTTTATTAAACGCT
>NW_017300267.1:1438523-1446271 GCF_001594075.2 Trachymyrmex cornetzi
GTGCAACGGCAGTCGCCCGTTTGTTCCAGGAGGTAATAAACGCTGCTTTCATCTGCGAGATATTGTGAAGTTATTGTCCCGTACCTCCCTCGTCCGTCCCCTGTAAACTTCAACCCTCTCCTCTCAACCCTTTTCACACTATCCTTCCCGATCCCTGCCTCAGATGGTTCCCAATTCCACACACGGGACACGCAAAAATGATTTACGACCGTCTCTCCGATCTCTTCCTCTTTCTCTTTCTCATCCTCGTCCCCTCTAACACGAGGTTCTCGCGGGAACACCTGCATCATCTCGAGGCTTCCGGAATGTACCACTCGCCCGAGGAGGATTCCGATCTGAATGGGTTACAGCGCGCGGTGTACGAGACGGTGTGCTTTACAACTGTGCGCCGTAACGCGAGAATTTATTACACATTACAACCACGAAGGAACTTGAGCTAAAAGTGGTCGCGATGCATTTCGAATTCGTGCGCTTCTGCCGCTGCCTGTCGACTTTTCGTCGGTTATAAATTTTCAGACTTCTCACCGTCGGCTATAATAACAGTCGTACTATCGTGCGAAATACACGAGTTTGTTTGCAAACTTGTTCAACTCGCGCAACAACCTGTAGCCTCTCTGATTACCTTTCGCAAGAAATATATCAAATGTAGATTTTAACAATGAGTCTGTACCGAGGGGGTAACCATTTAATGTAATCGTGGGACAGAGTCCACGAAATCATTATAAAATTCATATGAAATTTCTATGTATAATCCGATAATTACGTATGCAATCACGATAAATCATTGTATAATATTAAATAAATTCGTATATTTTATCAAGCGACTTCATATGTAGCGAAAAAAATTATTTGTAATCAGATGAAATCATACGATGTCATGTAATCAGTGGGACAATATTTCAGCTAGTGGTTACCCCCTCGGTCTATACCACTACCGTTACATTTAAATTCGCCGTAATATAATCAGCTTATATTCCATCGATATTATTTTCTTAATTATACAAATAATAATCTAAAACAATTGGCTTGTTCGAGTTAAATTCAACACAATATTAAAAAATGATCTTTGTTGAAAATTTCTCTTAATTAACTCGTTCATCTTTTCTGATTGTCTGATCCTCTGATAAAATATCAAAATTGCAGCACGTTACGAAGTTGTACATGCTTTCAGAACACTCCGTTAGCAGATGCGAGCAGATGAAGCAGGGCGAAGACCTCGAGGGCAAAGGAGTGAACAAGGAAGGCGGGTACTCCAAATTATGGATCGCGAACGGGCGATGGCGGCGAATTGTGAGGCTGGGTTCGGCTCATGCAACCGGGATACCTCGGTAAACCAAGCTCACAATCAACAGCGCGGGAAGACACGCCGCGGAGCTAAAACCGCCATAGGAAAGCTGAATACCAGCGTGAGGCTGCTGCCACTGCCGCTGCTGTTGTCGCCGTTGCGTCTCTGTTCGCCATCCATGACCTACCCCTATATCCAGTTCCTTTGATACGACAGTATAATACGCTAGGTCTCCTCCCATAACGCTCTATATTCTGTAAACCTGCTTCCCTTTCTAGAGAGAAGGCTCTTGTCCCGTCATGATGAAGCAAGTTGAGGCCCTGGGCTAAGTTGCGCATTCGCGATGATGATCGCTCGTCGCGGGGTATATAATGTAGGGAGTAAATAAATGAAAAGTTTCGCGAGAAAAGACGCGCAGGGTACAACCGGAGAAAGAGAGAAGCGGGCAAAAAATGAAGAACCGGCTTTAACGCGAACATCAGCCACCCCGCTTGGAAAGAAAGATTTAACGGGTGGCTGCTGAATAATGAAATAAGTTATTAGATAGAATTAATAGCTGAGAAGTATATCCCTAAAAGAGGAGTTGGGATATTAAGAGCTCTGAAAGCTCTTCGGAAGGAGAGAGGTGATATTATTCTTCCTGCCTGACGAGTCATCCTCGATATTTAATCTACTTTCGTCGTTTCACTCCCCTCGGCTCTCTCTCTCTTTCTCTCTCTCTCTCTCTCTCTCTCTCCGAGACGCTCGACGCGCTTTGTTAGACCGAATTGATACCCACCGAAAGACTGTTAGGACGAGAAAGCGTTCGTTTCCGGAAAAAACATCGGCGTCGATCAAATAATCGCCCATCCGGGAAACTTCGTCTTTCTCTGTCTCTTAAATAAAACAAAGTGCGCAAAAACTTTTCCCCACAGGACACCCTAGAGATCACGAAAGATTGCGAACTGTAACATAGAAGAAACTAACAGATTATCACGCTAAGTCAGCGGATTCCAGCTTGCGCGTTTTCACATAGGGTCGATCAGCCGATTATTTTCGAATCCGACTGGCTTGCACCAAAATTATCCTGGGTGGAGTGTACGACTTCGGAGACTTCGGAGACTTTCACAAAGAACGCCCCTGAATTCAGTGCGTCAGTCTATTCACGTGCTGTGAGGAATACAAATGAGTGAGCGCGCGCGCGAGCGGGTGTACCCAATATAGGAATTTTACCGCTTTTTCAAACTTGGGAAAAGTTTAGTCATAAATAGAGCGGCAGTTTGATCGGAATCTTGGGGGAATGGCAAAAGAAAAACGACAGATTTCTACGAGATACGACGGAACCGATTTTTCCAGAGATGACCCGGATTCGAATCGCTGGACCGGCATTGCGAACTATTTTTCATACAAAGCTATCGCGGATCCCACCGTAGTGAGATAGCCCGCTTTTGCACACATAGTACGCGTGGGAAAAATGTAAACTTTAATCAAATGTATTTCCGATGCGTACCGATGTGGCACACATTTTGATATTGCTAGCCCTTTTACATCATACATAACGTATATGGGATAGGTACGTAAGAAAATTGAAAGATTATTAAAGGATGTATAATATAATCAATATTTTCAAGCACAACCTTCCATCTTTCTATTTAACAATATTAAAACATCAATGTACAATTTTCTTGTTTTCTTTCTGTATGCAATATATAAATATAAATATAAATATACAGAGCTAGGGAATAACTGAATGGACAAAGGTTCTTTCAATAGACTTACGAACGCTTTGATATTCAGAAATTGCGAATAGCGCGTGGCTGGTTTTTGCTCAAACAAAATTTCGATAAAAAACGAGAATGAAGTAGCTGGCGGCGGATGGACGTGGAGAGAACGGAAGAAGAGAGAACGAGGGACGCAGAGACCAGGAATGAGCAGAGGAAAAAGCACAAAGACACAGTTGATCGAAAACAGCCGAGGAAGAAAGCTCGATCCAGGCGGGAAAAACGAAAACGACATGGAGTGAAAAATCTGACCGGGGCGCTAATTGCGGTCGTTCGATTGACCAACCGACCGATCGATGGATCAGTCGATCGAACCGACGGCAATGACCCAATGAAATTGCTCGGACGAATAACAAAAGCACAATCGCTTTGAGGATCGACGTAAAGTGCTTGCCCGTCCGTCCGGCGTGAAACTCGCGTTTCACGGACCGACGCGAAAAAATTACGCGTGCGGTAGCGATAAACGTTTGCAAGCCTCGGAAAAAAAGAGAATGTCGAATGAGCTGATGCATTCGCTTCGCGTTCTGCAAATAACGTCGAATGAAATAACTTCCGTTACTGCCGAAACCAATTTTTTTTCCGACCACGATGAAGAGATGCACTTAAGAATAAAGCGAAATTGTATTAACGAAAGCATCTAAAGTCGATAAATAATGAAGAAAAGTGCCTGACGTTACGCTCATTTATTTTTATATAATATACTTTCGTATCGCATGCGTTTGTTTGTTAAAAATATCACGGCGATAACCGATTGTACCAGCACAATTCGCGATTGTTAAATCAATAACCAATTCTTATAATGATAAAAAATCACTGGACAATAAACGATATTGATTCTCTTTTTTTTTATCGTTACGATCGTTGCCTATTGATTTAACAATCGCGAATTGCTCGGTTATCGCATGATAATATTTTTGACAATAAACAGGCGCATGCAACATGAAAGTATATTGTACATATAAAAATAAATCAGCGTAGCGCATGCCACGTGTAACAGCGCTGATATGCATCCGTCAATTACACGGAATATCGCGTGTAAACGGGATTAGGCATCTGCTGGTTAAAAAGTTAAATGCTAAAAACGATTCTTGTGCAACGGGGCGACAAGTCCAACCTTTTTAAATCGCGATCGGCCGGCGGAAAAGCGCGAAAATTCGCGCTAACGCAATATTCGCGATGATTCCGGTCGCCGCGACGACGCGTGAAACGTTCCCGTGCGGACGCGCTGTGAAAGGGACGCGAAAAAGCATAAGCGGAGAGCGGGGACGAAGAGACCGACATGGTGGAAAGGACGCGCGGAATGGAAATATGCTGTTCGCGCGAACGACGCTTAAAAACGAGTTAACGTAATGCTCCACAGAGGAAAATTATTGTACGTACGAGACTGCAGCTGCCGCGCGTTATTACGTTCGACTCGCATTCGTCGGACGTATGTTGAACCGCGTACGGGGAGCACGCTCGTGGATATTAGTGCGACCGGTTGGCATAACGTGTAGATATGTCAAATGAAATAAAATTTCCTCCGGTTTAATAACACATTTTCGTTCGTCTTAGAGCGACCCCAAAAATCGCTCGTATTTTTGCGACTAAACTCTGTGTTCAATGGTACCTTATAATGAGACATTAATCACAGAGAAGTTTCAAATTGGGATGACAATTATTTTCTGGGAGAGGAGGTGGAATCGAAGTCCGTTCGCGAATTATCATTATAGATCTGCGAAGTCCGGTATTTTATGAAGCTTTCGAGAAGAACGCTCGTTCGTGTAGTGAACCAGTGAGCTCTATGCGTGATAAGTACGTTTGTCTCACTTTGTTCGCGTACTATTATACTAAAGTGAGACAGACGTACCCATCACGCATGGCTGTCACTCTTGTACAGTCAACCGCCCCTCTCCAGCGTTAGCATAGGAAAGGCTCACTCTAGTATGTATTGCGTGTTGAACTTAATTCCTGCCGTTTTTCGTCTCCAAAATTGATTTGTTTCGAAGGGAAATACCTTAATCAAAGTATTATTAATAAAGTATTATTAATTAGTAATAAAGTAGAAAATGGAGGAAATTACTTTGATTAAGGTATTCATTCATCTTCCCTTCGAAACAAATCAATTTTGGAGACGAAAAACGGCAGGAATTAAATTCAACACCTAATATATAGCCCACTGTGGCGAACACACTTCTGTAAGTGCAGAGTCTTGAATGTAAAAAAAATCGGATTTTTGTATAGCCGTAATATACCTAATAACTAGACTGCGGATATTTATGCAAAATACTTAACTGAATATTAATCATCGAACAGTTTTAGCAGTCGATCGTTGTTCGTTAAAGAGTTATTAAAAAGTAAAGTAAAAAGGTTGAGATTACCATCTGTAAATATGCAATTTATGCAAAATACACATTTTACGCAAAATATTCAGTTAAGTATTTTGCATAAATATCCGCAGTCTACTAATAACACATGACACCCCCTTCAGCTACGATAACAATTGTCACCTCAACCTGAAACTTCTTTGTAATTAATATCTCATTGTAGAGTATCATTTGGCACACAGTTCAGTTCAAAAATGGAGGGTCCAAAAACGGGCGAAAAAAAAACTCCTTTTTTGGGGTCACTCTTTATCGGTAAACTTGGACTTCAAAGGCACAATCGATATTTTAATTATAAATTTTTTAGAGCTAAATCTAAAAAATAAGTGAAATACCGCGATTAATCCAATCTCTATAATAGTAAAAACTTATTGTTAAATACACTTCCAGTGTAGTCAAGAATTTTTTCAGATTTTTAAACAATTCAGAACTGTATAAAAATATAAAATATGCTCAAAGATCCAGATTGTTGATAGAACATGTAAAATGTTACATTGTCAACGAAACATTAAGAACACGGATGTAAATTATTTCAAAAATCACGATTAATATCAACATGTTGAATGGTATACAAATTGCGATTAATTTTACAAAAGTTAAAATCCAATTTATAATCCGAGTTACAGTAAATAAATGCAATTTTTGACAAACATATTCGTGTTCTATCGATGACATGTAACTCTCGAAATAGCGTTAGTTGCATTCTATACGCGTCAGTGGCGTACGTCAATAATCATTACGTGCTCGTAATCGATGTCCTGAAAGTTTAACGTGTTAAACAATTTTGACAGTTATAGCTTGCAAATGCAAATACAATTCAATCATCATTTAATCAACGTCGCCTTACGTGGAAATTCTTAAATTTGCAGACACATATGTCACTCTCTTGTCAACGTTTTAAACGCTCCATTAAACCGTCAAAATAGTTTATCCTATGAATTAAACACATTACAATATAAATATGTGGTAACACCAATAATACAAAATTGAAGTATCCTAAAAGGGATATTAGCATGACACTAGCGGCATTAGCGGACACGATATCACGGTCGATGATGTTTAATACAATTTTAGCGTCAATCAAACCGCCGTGGTCGGAACGCTGTCACTCGTTTGGTAAAACTAGTAAAATTAATGTCGCTATCACGCCTAACACATCGCTATTAATTATCATGAACCACCGGGCGGTTTAAACTGCCCGTATATACGTACATAAGCGCTCTTTGGAATATTACCGAGATTGCAATCAACATTATTAAAAAAAAAAAAAAAAAAATTATTCAATTTGGATTTCTTCATTGGATGAAAATTCATTAATCCGTGAAGTGAATCGTGCAACCAACGTAACAAGCTCGTTGCTCTAATGCTTTAGCAAAAATACGTCTATTACACCGTGTGTTTAAGCACCTGTGGAACGCAACAATTTTTTTTCTATTTGTTATAATTAACTGGATTTGTGCACAGTAAAATATTCTCTATGGGGAAAAAAATCCCGTTATTCCAATCAACACCAAGTACAATATTCATGCAGTTCGCGATAGCGCAAGTATTTAATGTAGTTATTTGTGTCAATTTTTTTGTGCGCAAAAGAATTCGAAACTGTAAAATGCAGAAATATCGCGGATATATTCTTTTTAAACAGAGCTAAATAAATAACTGGTGCTGTTTGTGCTGTGCTCGCTTTATTTTCGCCCTGTCAAAATGAAGTCAGCAAAATAATCGCGTTGCGAGGACAAAATTGCGTTCCAACGGCTGCGCTTTATCTGGTCGCGTTGTGTTTTGTAAATCCCACTGAGAAAGAGCATCGTCCGGTGCTTATGGCGGTGCTGGAGCACGAAAAGCTAGGAAAGCCGGGAAAGCGCGATATTAGCGAGTCGGCATAAAGCTTAATGTCATCTTGCGTTTTACTGTCGCATGAGGTTGCCACAATGAGCGGCAAATACTACTACTGGCAGAGCTGCAAAGGAACAGCGCGCAGCTCGAAGGTTGAGAAATGTATGACAAACAGAAAGAAAGAGACGAGAGACAAAGAAAAGTATGAGCAAGATAGAAAGGCTGACGAGGAAAGTAGGCGGCAAAACAGAGAGAGGGATGGCAAGGGTGCAATCGCGACAGTAATGAGAGAGCCGTTAATTATGTAATCCCATAATTAAATTAAACGCACTCGGTCGCGTATAGTGCATGGCTCTTTTGGCGTCCGTAAAACCGGCTATAATTTGCACCGGAAACGAGTAACGGATTGTCATTCATGGTAGCCCGCAGACGGTTGTGCGCGTGCACGTACAAAACGTGTGCACATCGGACTCTCTCTCTCTCTCTCTCTCTCTCTCTCTCTCTCTC
>NW_017300267.1:1446289-1484285 GCF_001594075.2 Trachymyrmex cornetzi
TCCTCTCTCTACCACCGTCAAATTGCCGGCAGGAATCGAGATGCGATACGAAGCGCCGCGCCGGGGTCCCCGAGAGGTAATTAACAGTATATTAATTCCGTTAACGAGCGACTGATCCGGTGCCGATGGTCAAGCGCTTTCGTTGATACCCGTCGCTTTGTGAACAATTACCGGTGTCAATGCACGCATCCTTATACGTGGTAATTAGTAAAATATAGAACTGTACAGCAGATGTGTTTTCAGAATGGGTGTATCACAAGACTTTTTAAATTGACTCGTTTTGCGATCTCCATTCTCAGAAAGATTACGTCTAATCGCGGATAATCGACTGCCATAGATAATCAGGTGACCCAAAAACAGAACCGGGTATGAGATTAAGCCAAGTGTACTGGATCATCAACAGGCGGAAAACCGCACGTAATGGCATAAAGTGATTCTACATGCTGCAAGAGGTAGTGGCACTTCAAAGCGCCATCGCGCGACAAAGGGTTAAGCGTCGCGCGCGCGCGAATTACATTTCGCTTACTCTCAAGAGAGAAACGTTTGTAAGCCCCCGCCGTCTCGATAAAGACTACCGAATCTCTCTCTCTCCCTCTCCCCCTTCCCCCTCCTCTACCCCTACTCCCACTCCCCCCCCCTCTGTCCTCTCTCCCTCTCCTTCCCCCTTCTCTCTCCTTTTTTCAGTTCTCTTCTCTGTCCGCGAAAACGTGTCACGACATCTAATATTTCAGACGCTGGCATTCGCATTTTCGTCCGCTTCCCATTCTTTCCTTATTCGAGCTTTAGGAGACTCCTGCCATCTTTGAAATTACGACGATATTCCCCCCATTGGCATTGGATAGCGATTGTCGCGGCTGAAGGCGTGGTGGAGCCCAAGAATAATCGTGCGACGAGTCAAGAACCCGGGGAATGGCTTTGTGACATCCGAGACAAAAATCGGAGGATACCTGCCATTAAAGAGATGAGAATTTATTACTACGCGCGCAACGCCGCCACCATGACAAAGCCTATTTGTTACTCGGGTATTTAAAGTGCCCGGATACTGTTTCCGAAAATGAAACGCCGCTCGTGCGTCGACACAGTCGTGTAATTTCGTATTCTCTCTCTCTCTCTTTGAAATAGTTATCTCCCTCTATGATAAAATTTCTTAAGATCTTCACCATTATCTCCGAAATTGTAAGAGATCGAGCTAATTTGCGGTTAAATACAAATTAGTCATATGTTTTTACAGAATTAGCTGTGGCTGGCGTTTTGTTTCACGCATGATGCATTATTTATTCTTGTTATTCACCGAATGTTAAATAAGGATAAATGATGCATTATGCACATCATGCGTGAAACGGAACGTAGCCTGTGTATGCGAATTCGCAACCATCAATTTATTTCAAGAAATTTAATTATCGTATATACTTCTTCACTTCGCGTTCCAATAGTCTTAAACATATTACGTTCTAAAAAAGAATTTCTCTGAGCAAAAGCAACGCTGACACGTTGCTTACGCGTGCCGTGAATAATAACTCCGTAAATATTGAACACCGTGGAAATCCATGAGATTATTTAACCGTTAAGTTAAACCGCGCGAAGTAACGCGTTAGATGACAAAAATCAAATTGGATTACAGGCGAGGTTCGTAGTATCAAATGAAAAAAAAAAAAAGAGTTACTGGAGCGAATCAATTTTCGATGCACTTCGCTCGAACGGAAATGTTCTCGCCTTCGAAGAGATGCGACGGGGGTAAAAAAAGAAAGAAAAAAAAAACGTGACGATCGAAAATTGCATGGTAACGAACAGAAATTGGAAAGTCGCGCGCAGGTTTAAGCGGGCGTATCTCATCGTTCTTGTCTCTTCGCGCTTCTCATACCTATAAAATACGATAAAAATACGCGCGCTAGTTAGCAGTGACATTAAAGAGTTAAATCGCATGGAAACGAGAGGATAAGAAATCGCGAGCGACTTTATCACGCGGATTTGCGCGCACAGGTAGTCTTGTCTTGGTAAAAGAAGTCACGAAATGCTAAAGTGAAAAATATAAATTTTCTTATTTCAGTCAATATGAATGTATGTCTCACGAAAATGTTCTAACAATTCTGATCTTCGTGGATGTAGATACTATTCGCGTTAATAAAGTGATAAGAAGCAAAACCTCATCGGTACACACTTTCGAATTCACACGCGAATTATCGAGAATATTTTATTCATCAACCTTTATATCTTTATATTCAATGTGACGTTACATACTGACATATTATGTTGCATTATATTCTCTTTAGAAAAAAAAATAGTTAAAAGATAATTGAAATAACAATATGACTGCAACACCATCAATTGTTATGTTATAAAAAATAATATATCACGCGCGTTTACACAAACAGAACGAAATCGAGAAACGATCTCGGTACGATGGCCGACGCCCGACGCGGCAAAACTTGTGTTTGACGAATCAATTAATTTTATCGAACGGACAACCGTGCTATCGCCCATTCCACGGCAATCTTCGTAAATGAAAATCGATTCGCTTTCTATTACGAGATAAGTAGCGGAGTAGGGGTTAGTCGACCGCAGGAGTGGGTGGAAAAGAGAGAAAGCAAGGAGAAGAGTCTAAGTCAGATACAACAATACCTATTAAGATAGCATCGTGACCAACCGCAAGCAATCTCGCTGGACAGACTTCGAGGATGGCTGTCGTACGTCTTGATTGCACCTGACATTATAATCGAAACCTTTCGATTCGCATTCGACGTTTTATTACCGCAATGGAACTTCCCGGACAAAGATCTCGTCAGACCGACATTATAGCAATTTAACAATCTGATAAATCTGATAATTAATGCAAACTGTCTGAAAGCGTCAAGATTATTCCAAATTTAGTTCAACGAACAATATTTCCACATAGAATAAGTCGATTTTTAAACCGTTTTAACGTGAAAGTATCTAATATCAATGATATTACTATTAACTCATCATATTACTATTAATGCGTGTAATGTAATTAACGTAATTAAATCAATTATTAACTCATGTTCTGATGTAATATAACTTCATCGATATTTTCCATTGCTACAATCAATTTAATTCATAGAGATAAATCGCAAAAATCAAGTTTTATATCGCCGCGTCATACGGATTTGTCAATATCGCAGAATCTTTGCCATCTCTATTCCTGATATAGAGAATTAATGTATTATCGGCGCGCAAAGTTCAATTCGATCCGTGAGAAATTACGTCAAACATTTGGACGATGGATTAGTTTGGATTAAACGAGTCTCGTTAGAAACGTGTATCTCTGAGTATTATATGCCGCTGAATACGAGCGTTGCACTACCGAGATCGAACGTGCTATAAACCCGGACTTTATATACGTATACGCTTTATATATATTCAAATCGCATGAAACCGATATATTCCTGTCCCACCTGTACCATATCTAGTGTTCTACGAACAACGTCGGAGGGATTGAACCTCGGAACGAAGCACGTAATATACATATATATAGCCGTTCGTTATGTACATAGAAGATGGCCCATAAAATGGCGGATATCCGAATATCTCCGTGCTAATTCTAGAAATAGGATGAATTATTGTTTAAACTGTACGTTTCTTCTCGCCATGACACGAGAATATAGAGCGAGGAAATGAAGAAACAAGGAAGGAATAAATGCTATTTCTCATTTTGTCACAATTCCCATCCTTATACAAGACACACATCAGCAAGATTATTTTATTATATGTATACATGTAAAATAGAATAGTAACAAATTGAACTAAATAAATTTAGACTAGAAGCTCATTGTCTCAGCGACGTAAAGAACCTCGTAGAAATATTTCACAATGTAACATCGTCCTACGTCAGCGAGAACAGCTCGCGCGTAAATCTACGACAAAGTATAGTCGGTATTTCGTTCGAGATGGACGTTTTGAGCGAGCTGACTTATATACGCTTATCACGGCACGCTCTCTGCACTTTCTTCCACGTGGATACAATTATTTTTGTTCGCACGCAATAACGCCTTAAAATAGAGCGCGAGATGGAATCGCGCACAGAAAGGGTATTTGGTTCGAAGCATTTGCCATCACGTGTCGTTATATTTAGACACCCTCATCCTGTCGACGAAAGAAATGGTACAGCTGCTAGGCGGCCGTAAAGAGAAATTCACGAAACGTCTCTGTCAATGTCAGTAAAGCTTCTCGCGAAAGATTACGGAACTAAAAGTTTGCGACTGCACGGTACGTATTCCGTACTTAGTTGCATAACATTCATTGAAAAAAACGATACATTTTTTTACGATATCTTTCTTCGTATTAAAAAAAAATATATTTAAATATATTAAAAACATAAAAAATATAATATAAAAAAATAATACATAATAATTATTAAATAGAATTTTCTACGATACGAGCTAACAAAAAATAACTTATCGTAATAAAATAAATAGTGTATACATTCAGTAGATTTATTTATTTCAAACATTCATTTATTGCACCATATCAATCTCGAATAATTTTTTAACTAATTTTTCAATTATTCAAAGTTAATAATCTTCTTATTTTAATAGATATTAGACTTTTATACTCTTATTATTTTACTAATAAGGGTATTTAACTATCTGCAACATATATGTATATTATATACAGGGTGTCTCGTAAGTTTTGGCCAATCGCTTTTGTGTAGATAGAGCGGATTAAACTGAATCGGAAAGTCCTCTACCATTTTGCAATTTTCACAATGGTTAACGAGATATTAATTACTAAAAATTGCCGAAAATTGTTTTTCAATAATTTTTCACTTAAATACTATCAACTTTACAGAAAAACTGCAAGAGACAAAAATTGTTTATTTTCTTCTCGTAGAATTTTTTTAGAATTTTTTATCAATTTTTTAATACCGCATTTTTTATTTTTACCACCATGAGGAAATACGGTATTAAAAAATTCTGAAAAAATTCTAAAAAAATTCTCACAACTTTATAAAAAGAAAATCAACAATTTTTATCTCTTGCTGTTTTTCTGTAAAGTTGATAGTATTTGAGTAAAAAATTATTGAAAACCAATAATTAGCGATTTTTAGTAATCAATATCTCGTTAATTTCCCCTTTGCGAAAATTGCAAAATGATAAAGGATTTTTCGATTCAGTTTAGTCCACTCTATCTACAAAAAAGCGATTGGCCAAAACTTACGGGACACCCTGTATATATATCCAGCATACAAATATATATATATATCTACAAGACAATAACATAATTACTTTTATAATATAAACATGTCTGGTAAGTTTGTAAGAATTTGAAAGTCTAATGTCTAACAAAATGAGAAGATTATCGACTTTGAATGTTTGAGAGAGAAAAGTTGAAAGATCATATATATTGAGTGTAATAAATGCATATTTAAAATAAACAGATGTATACTGATGTATACAATAATTATTTTATTTACTTATTTTTAGTTACTTTGAATTGCAGAAAATTTTAGCACACACACAGAGGGGCGAGAGGGGGAAGAGAAAGAAAGAAAAACAGAGAGAGAGACCATCGTGGCCAAGTAGCGAGCCAATAAAATTAACAGAATGCGTTTAAGAACGTTTTCAGCATACTTTTCAAACATATATTTTCGAAATGCAATTTATACGTGATTGAATATGACGTGAAATAAATTTTAATTCATTTTCAGTTGTGAAAAAACTCAAAATTAAAAAATAAATGGTGTATAGATCTTTTGAAGAATCAAACATTTTCAAAAAATTTAATTACTCCATAATAAAGGGCTTTTAAAATCATAAAACTTATTGAAAATATTTTTTCATGTCTTATTATTTTAGCAATATTCGCTTAGAAATGTAAAAACCGATGTTTTTATTAGAATGTTTCCATCTCTAAAAACCATCGTCGTGAAACGGACATCCAATTTATTAAAAATAATCAAAATATATAAAAGAAGGCAAAGAAGCCACGCTTGATGTTCGTGCAATAATGTTTATGTTTATCCTAAGATAGCAATAACGCAAAAATACATACAGACGTTTAGACTTTTTTACAACAGTCGTCTTCAGAGTGTGATAAAATTAAAATTAATTTTGTGACAAATTTACATATAAAATCTTAAGATCGCACTCCTATCCAAATTCGCCCTCTTCGCAAATTGAAATATTATAATCCCTTGTGGAGAACGTAGTGTATATCCATATTTTCAACTTGTAGTCTAAATTGTCTCAACAGGATATCCTTAAATCTCACATATTCTATGGATCAGATTTTTTATAATTTTTTCCCCCATCAACGCAGCCCATATATCAATCTGTTTATTAAAAATAAATATGATTTTATCGGTATTTGGTGATATATATAACTTGCATATATATTTTAATAAACGATTTTTAGAACCGTTTATCAATCGCAACAGAATATTTTTTCGTGAATAGAAGAGTCCATCTATTCTATACTTTAAAGTTTCAGACATTATTAAATTTTGCAATTCCCTTGTCTCTCGTTAAATTATTCAGTAAAAATAAGACTATTATTAATTGCCAAATTAAAATTTATAACGTCTTGATGTTTATTATGGCAATTCAAATATCTTATAAATTTTTATCGGTATTTGATGATATAACTTGAATATATATTTTGAACACATAATTTAATGGAAATAGCGATCGTAACAACCGTGCTATCGATAACCTCTTTATGAAAGTCTACAAAGTTGACACATTGATAATTGCAATAGCATGTTCAATATGTCGATACTGTTTGTTTTTATAGCATGAATTAGAATTATTAAAAAGAGTACAAACATAATTCGTTGAAAATATTGCCACCTTTTAAACAAATATTGAAGGCAATATAGACAAACAAAAAACTAGAATGTAAAAATAACGAAATATGTGTTTTCACGCGATTTAAATGGCATTATGCGAGTTTACAAATGAGAATGTGTCGAAAAATGGAAACATTGGAAAGCGTTACATGGTAGCACAAAGGGACAGAAATCCTCTTTTTTACTATCGACGGTGATTTGTCCGCTCGTGCAATACTACCAGAACGAACCTGTAATTGCACGACCGAAGGTTTACGATCACGAAATCGACGTACACAGTCGCGTATATTGAAGAAAACGAGGCGTTAACCGGAAATTCAATCTTTAAATTAACGGCTATGGCTGTCGCGAATGTGCGCAAATGAAAAAATATAGTCCGCGCTACGTTTGCGAAGAATAGGACGAATTTTTGATACGACGATTATTTATACCCCATCCGAGCGCAACGCGCTATTATTTTTTCGAGCGCGATCCCGCGTCGTTAGAAAATAAAAACAATGTGCGTATACAATCGTAAAACTCGAACTGGCTAGTTATATCCCGCGCCTCGTTCTTCTCGACTTTATTGTGCGCTTAATGTCAACTTGCATCCCACCGTGGCCGACATGACAGCTTTTATGTCCCATGGGATTTTAATACGCCTGTCACGTTCTTTGTTTCATGATACTGTCTCTAGTCAGTCACAAATCCTTTCAGCTGTAGATATTTTCGTGAACTTGACATTAGCTTTTTTATAAATAAAAAGATACAAAAAATCTTATCACTCTTTTATCAATTGAAATAATTTTCAAATTATTTCTGCCACACATCCTTTTAATTTTCCAGTTAAAAATTCTTCATATTTTCCCAACGAGTAAATTAAAATAAAAATGAGGAATAATGGGAATCCAGTTTATCAAGGGAAGTTATTAACTGGAGGAGAATACGTTTGTTGATTATGAATGTGTAAATATAGATTGCACGTTCGTTACAGATCCGTTGCTATCTATCTCCGTTTTTTGTTCGAGTGCGATGCAGGTAGATAGCCAGCGAATCGCCCAACAGCGAATCCGCCGTAATTAATTCCCGTCGTAATCGTATTTGCCCGTTCATCGCGCGCGCTCTTAGGGTTTATTAATATACGCTAATAGTGTTCAGGTTACTGCAACACGGAGAATGCGCGTTACCGAATCGAATGCATTCTGCGACGTCTCGTTCGCCCCGACCTTCGCCCCGGCCGTCTCGTTCTCTATCTCCGTTTAGCAATTGCAGCAATTACAACAATTTAACCAAATTACCCGCGTAGAAACGCTACCCGCCACTGTTTCGCGGCGAACAAGAACCTGCATCTGTGCGTGTATGTGTAATGCCTGCGGATTAAGTAACGAAGGACGAGTGGACCCGCCGCCTCGTTGAACGACGGGAATATCACCCTATTGTGTTTAATGTTAGTATCGATTGCCACAGAGCCGTCCGAATGGGGCTGTGAAATTCATAGCTTCCAAGACACGCGCTCTCGCATCTACGTATACATTGCAGCGCGCATACAGAAGCACGTCTACTTACTTGCCATGAATATTATTGATGCGTTAAGCGGCCGCCTCTTAGAGAGGAATATTATTGCACGCTAATTGCCTTACGAATGCGCATCTTGCGCTCGAGCACTTCAATTCAGCATACGCAAGAGTGATACGAGCTTAGATCAAATCTCTGCAAAAGAAGCTTTCGCTTTTATTCAATACAGTAAGAAATATAGAAAAAAAAATGTCGCATTAAAGTCATCGCGGCCTATCGAAATATTAAATGCGATGACGTGAATAACCCTGAGAGCCCGCAGAAACGAACGAAACACGGAAAGATTATCAGAGAAAAATTATTACATGGAAAAAGTGCGAGACGGTGGATAAACGAGCGAAAAGACTTCCTCGGAAGACTATTCGGAGGCGCACTAACGAGCGGGGATGTACGATTTAGCGAATGTTAATGAAGACGGCGGATCTGTGGTACTCTCCGCCGCATCTATCTGCATTCTTAATTGCCGCAATTAAAGTACCGGCCTTTCCTTCCCCCTTCTCCACTTTGGACGCAGGAAAATCCTGTCTGCGCCATTGTACATCCTGGTTGCGCGTGGTCGTCGGGAGGTCGAGGTTTTAGAGGCGCATCGATTCGGCTGCCCCCTGCAGAAAATCCAGATCATAGCCGAAGGAACAGCCAGTGAACGGGCTCTTTCGGGACATCTCCGATTCACGAACAAAAAAGAAGATCGATTCTCCCCTGAGAAAGCGCGAGTTCTTATCTGCCGTCTCTCCTGCCACTCCCCTGCCATCCGCTCTTGTCCTCCTCGCGAGTCTTATCTCTTCAAGTCTCTTCAGGATCGATTCCATTCTGCCTCCCTCTCCGACTCTCTTTCTTTCTGTCGTATTATACCTACCTACGTTGACGATAACTGTGCAAACAGTTTACGTACGTATCATGCAATTAGGTTCAAGTTACGCGGTATCTTTACTGTTTTCTGCAGCGTACAATTTCCAATCACCCAAGTATCGTTTCTTTCCCAATTCGACCTTACATAGGCGGTTTATGCTTTTTTCAAAACGAAAAAGAAATAACGATCGACGATGTCGTTTTAATGGGGTCAGGCAAAGTTCATTATTAAGATCCAAAGATCTGAGGGTAAATTTCAACAAGTAAAAAGACACAGGGAGAACTTAATAATTAACTTCCAGACTATATGACTATGAGTTTAATTTTAAAATCTTCCAGTTTCCGTAGTTTCCACGTACTTTTATGTAATTTATGTCTCGTGCCTTTCTAAAGAGTTATTTTAACAGGGAAACCAAGTGTCTACGCGAATATAATCTTGAATGACTCCATCTAACTTTATATAGTAATCGCTTTTTTCATATTTCTGACTTAGATTGAATCTGAAAACCTACGTTTCCCAATGTCAACTACACCCGGCACGTTTCGTAGTACGACCAAGAAGTTGGCCAACCGCGATGGTACTTCTTAATGTGATTCAACGCATCCGCCCGCGCGCGTAATCGCATTCGTGGCGAAATCAGCCTCATTGCCGCGCGAATAAACGAGCGGGACGCCGGTAGTTCTCCTCATTTTGTTCGTACCCGCTTCGTCGGAGGATAAATGTCCCGACAAATATTTGAGTTTCGGGTAAACTGAAATTAAAGTGAAACGAAAAAGGGGGAGGAGGACGATCTCCGTCGAGGGCCCAAAAGCCTGTTCTTTCTTCTATCGCTTCGTTTTACAGCGTTAATTAATTTGTTAGTCTCTCTTTATACCTATAGATTCGCTTCCGGAATTACAGCGAAATATAGTAGTAGTTCTAATCCCAGAAGCGACTCATAGAGTGAAGACTAACAAATTAATTAATGATGCTGCAAAACGAAGCTGTAAATAATGTAATTCTCTTTGTATTAGACAAAATAACACTATATCGAGACTCTTATGAATATCAGAAGACGACAGGAGAACGTAAACCCGCCATGCATAATCATCCTCGCCCTTTCAACCCGTTGCTATTTCTCCCCTTTTGCTTTGCATTTTCTCAAACTACCTTCGACCACTCTTTGCGTGAGAAGTGACACTTGAGTGCAACATGTATCTAGCCTCCATTAAACGTTCCTGCGAATTCACGTCGCGCAAGTACCACGACGATCATTATACAACAACACCGCGCTAAAGAGGTCGTATCTATGAGTGCAGAGCATTATACGAGGTACTCAATTCCCAGGGCGCAACTCTGTGTCTCAATTGCCATCGCGTCGGTCGCTCTCGCGATAAAAATGCCGTCGGACGTTTATAAAGCATCGCGCTTAATAAAACACCACATGAAGGCACCGAAAGTCAGAGAACGAGCAAGCTGCGACAATATGTTCTTAACTCGATTCGCCACCTGCCCCGGTTGCCTGCCTCGGTCGCGGTTTGGTCCTCGCACGCGTAATTACATTCCCGATGATGTTATCAGTTTTATTGCTACCCGAGCGGATAGGGAAAGCTGGGTGCGGGAGACTGCCACTGTGCATGAGAGAGTGTGCAAGGGAAAGGAAGATACGGGGGGGGGGGGAGAGAGAGAGAGAAGGGCCGAAATGGTCGGGCCGGGGAGAGAGCGGAGGACGACAAGGGCGAGGGAGAGCGAAAGAGAGAGTGGAACACGACATCTACCATTGCCACGAGGAAATTTGACTTTCAGATTGGGGTTGCGCGAGCCAACGGACCCAGAGGAGAGCACAGAGGGTAGAAGTCCTATGTAGGGTCGTTGTGCATCACGTCGGTGTCCGTGTATTAAGAGGGAGGGAATGTGTGATGTGTGCGGAGGCAAGGGAGGAGCGCGGGTGATTCAAGCGCGATAGGGATGGGAGTACTGCACCCGGGTCGTTAGAGCTCCTAATGAGATCTCCTCCTCCTCCTCCTCCTCCTCTCGTCTTTCTGGATTCTGTCTCGCTTCTCCTCTCTTTCTCTCCTTTTCTTCCCTTAAACTATTCCACTCTCTTCCTTCTACTTGGGTTCCATACCCTCCTCACTTCATCTCTCCGCTTCTGTGTGCTAGCTATCTAGTAACCCCTTCAACCTCCAATCCTCCCCCCTTCTATATTCCTCGTCACCGTTTTCGGCCTTCTAGTTCGTCGTCTTCAATCCCCACTACGTGGGCCCTCTACCCGCAGCAACGGCTGCGTCTTTATCCCTACATGCGGGACAGAGGCCGTAACGTAATCATACAGTTAAAGGGGTCGTTCTTGCTACACCAGGGGCAAGCCACGACCCTCCGAATAGCCACTGTGCTACTGCAACGCCAATATAGACTCCATACGGTTAACAAGCACGAGAGCACTATAAGCAGTACGGATTTACACGCTTGAAAATTCAGGATCTTATTTAAACCCTATAACTTTTCTCATATTTCGTCATGATTAAAACAGATACTTTTTAGTTTTAACAGTTTTTAACTGTTATAAATTCTGCACGCACGCATATAAAAAATTTTCAATTTTTCACATTTCCATGAATTTTCTTGAAAAATCGCAGATTTAATTAAAAAAATAAGTTTTTTGTGAAAAAATCACATATCTCCAATATTATATGTGTTAGTTAATTATCTGAAAATGTTGAATTTAAATGAGTTTCGTAAAACTACAACTTTAGGAAACCAATATTTCATATCTGACTAATTAATTTCTTACATTTAATGCATTGTATAATATGAATAAAATTATATGTATTATACAATATAAATAAAAAAGTTAAGTAATAATATTATTATTATCGTAATATGAATATTACTGTATGCATACCTTATGTAAATTTGCGTCTATGTATTCGAATGAGATTTATCAAGACGACGGATATTGCGCTACTCCTATTTTCATGATATTGTTGCGCAGCAACGATCGCAGAGTTAGCATTCTACACAGCTAAATTTAGTTTTACTTTCTGGAAGCGTTCTATCCCACGGTAAACTCCTCGTGGTATTCTACCCGCTGCAGCGGTAATCCCTTCAACGTCCACTTCCGCAACGCTCCTTCGGCTTCATTCCGGACTTTCTAGTCTAGACTCCCGCGTCTTCAATCCCTACTTCAGAAGCTTTCCCCCGCTCGCAACAAGCAAAGTATCTTTATTCTTATATACGTAACGAAATCATTACAGTTAAAGAACTTGCTCGTTTTACACCGACAAACGCAAAGAGTCCCTTTGCAGAAAACTACCAGTGTTGTCCTAATAGTGGCTTAAAATATGCTGTTTTTACATATTTTACATATTTTTACATATTTCACTTTAATCTTTACATGTTTTATTATTATTACATTTCTTTTTATTTTTCTTTCAATTTCCCTTTTTCTTTAAGTTGCTAAAAGCTTCTGCAGCTAATTCGAAGAAGATATAAAAAATTCATAATAAAAACAAAATAATTCCTGCGTTGAAAGAATCAGAATTACAACTAAATATATTTATATACCGTTATATTATTAAAATTCTCTAACAACTACGTACGGATTAGCCCGATTAAATATATTCGCTCGATTTCCCCTCCATTAAGCCGAAATGTTTTTCTGAGTAGACTGACACGATCACGTTGCGCAATAAAAGTAAAACGTTTCTCTTAACGATCGTGATGACGTCATACCCTTATGGGAGAAGTTTTTTACCAGGACGGAAAATCGCTCCACGCATGGATAATTCGTGTACTCGACTATTCGGAACGCTGATGAGACCCAGTAGCACTAGCTAGCACGACGTCCGCTACATTTTGTTTTTCAACTCTCTGGATGCTTTTGATCCTCCTCTAAACCCACCCGCGCTCTCGATCCGCTACGCTTTAATCCCTTCAACGCCCGTCGCGTCCTTACCAACTTCGCCCTGTGAGCCTTGTCATAGTTCCTTGTCCTTAATCCCCTCTTCGAGTCCTTTCACCGATGCCAATGGCCGTTGCGTCTTTATTCTTAAGTTCAGCGGCCGTAACGCGCAATTACGCAGTCAAAGAGAGATGCTGGAGCATATCCAGCTGCGACTCTAGCCTCCAACTAGTCGCCATTATATTAGCACGTCAATAGCATTACCGTGCACATAGTCTCCGCATTTAGTAAACGTAAGCGTTATTACAGTAGCTAAATGGCGAAAACTGAAAGCGCGCGGAGAGAGATCGCCGAGGAAAATGTCAAAGAAATGTCTAATTAACAAAGAGCACGAGGAGAAACTGTAAACGTGGAACTTTTTTTCTCTCCTGCATGGTAATCTCCTTAACGTTCATCCAACTACAAGACCTACATTTGGATTCACAGAGCATGGAATAAAATGGAATTTATTTTAAATACCTCCGAGCTCGCAACAATATTGCATTGCGCCAAGTATCGCTTGTATTACGAAGGTAAATATACTTTAAACGTAAAATATTAAA
Organism: Trachymyrmex cornetzi; assembly: GCF_001594075.2. Classification (NCBI taxonomy): domain Eukaryota; kingdom Metazoa; phylum Arthropoda; class Insecta; order Hymenoptera; family Formicidae; genus Trachymyrmex; species Trachymyrmex cornetzi. The sequence goes on from NW_017300267.1 coordinate 1,459,984, forward strand.
CATGCGTTCCACCCTCGATGCCGCGTATCGAAGTAAAAAGGAAAGGAAAAAGAAAAAATTGTCATCATCATTCGCGTCGTTACGTAAACATCATTAACGAGATAATGGTAGTTAAATATAACTGGCAGCGGTAATTGCTCGAGCGTACTCGTCGTAGGCGTATAATACGTGCATACGTGACATTCCATCGTTCGTTCACATTCTCTGAACATAATTTCAACAACGCGCACATATATTTACTCTGTACACATTTTCCACGGATCACGCAGTTAATCCGACGAAGACTATCGTTGTTGTGCCTTTATTAATTACATTACTATGGTAAATGGCGCTTAGGTAGGAATCGATACACGGCCGAGAGTGGTCTAATATTTAATTCGATATAATATTAATCGGTAGAACGTTCAGATATTCCCATATTGTGTCGCTATCGATATGTAAAAATGGCGTATAATGTCATTTTTCATAAAATTCACCAATTGTTAAATGGAAATATATTACAATGCTTTGTAGCAATGTTCAATTTATTAATTGAAAAATATTATAGAAATTCTATATTATAGATACTCGCATTCTCCGGCAAAAATACTCAAAAAGACAAAAATGATTACATTTCAATTTTATATAACTCTAATATAACTGATATTCTAAAATTAAAGGGATTCAATAATAAAAGAATAATAAAAATAAATCAAAATATCATTTTGCTCCTAATTTCGGCAAATCTGAATACCGTTCGTGTGTTCTACGTCTATCAATCAATGTTCGCAAATGCGAATGAAAATGGAAAATGGTGTCTCAATATACTTTTTACTCATCCTTATGATAAAAGGTAAAAGCTCTCGTTCATAATTACACGTTTAGTGGGAGATCTAAACTGTAACAAGAATTGACGAGAACGAAAATAAACACAAATTTGGTCATTTTTACGTCAAGTTTCATCCAACGATGTAGGTAAAACAGCAATTGAAAGCTCGCACATTGTACGCAAAGGATTAAGTGCGTTTGACTTTGTACGAAGATAATCCTCATACTATAAAGCAGAAAAACGAATTTCTATTAGATTAATACAACATAATTATGCATAAAATACAACATTCCTCTTCCGTTGATATAGCTTAATGTAATCAATAAATTTTGCAAAGCCGATTAAATCTATCAATTATAAGAAATATTTGTTCCACAGAACATATACGCGCGTTCACATTTTTACCATCATAAAACACAAAATAAAATTGCTCGTTTGAAGATATCGTTATATCGGCGTAAACATAGGGGAACGCACGTTTAAACATCAAGAGATTGCGTTTATCGACCTGTGTTTCGTAACGATTGTTGAAATCACGTCGTTACGCTTGCTGGACGACGTTGGCCCATCGTCATCGAACGCCCAACGCCCTCCACCAAAGTATTAGTGCAAACCGAGTGTGCAACAACACAGCGGATTGGCCCGGCGATCTCGTTTGCTCGCATCGAGAAGTGGCGAACGAAGTTACGGCATGCCGTTTTCGAAAACAATCAAATCCCGCGTTAACAGCCTCCAAATCATCCGATGACCTGCCCTGGGGGCCGGAGACCGCTCAAAAGCGCGAGCGATCGAGGCTCGGTCGCCCATTTGATTTTCGATTACACCGCGCTCGCCGATGCGCGAAACTAATTCGTTGCGTTTCAATATTCGCCCGGAAGCCCGCGAACGTTACACAGCGCGCCGCAAAACCGATTTCGATAACGGCGCGATCGAGTAATATCCCCGAAATCGTCGGACAGGTCGGCGGACCAGGCCAAGGATCTCGCAGCTGCACGCGATCGGCGATCCCGTTTTGCGCGAGCAAGGCAGGTGCAGAGGGGAAAAAAAAAAAACGAGGCGCGCGGACGTAGGACGTATATATCGCGCCCGGAATCTCAGCTGGGATCCGCCTCGTGCGAATTACGAGCGTATTCCGGACACGCCATGCGGTTTTCAACCCTGTTATAGTTGTGTAACACATCTGCCGCGCCCCTTGAACCGTAAGCTAAAAAGCGTACAACTTTTTAAGTATTGCCCGATCATTAAACTTCTGCGCAAGCAAACTCGTGAAATCCGCGCGCGAAATTACTCGCGCGGCTCCTCCCGCGGAATAATGTATTATATACTTCCGGACCTCGCTTCCTTACCCATTCATTCTACGTGAGTGGCTTACGGGGAAATAAAGCAAGTAAACTTTTAACGTAGTTTGGTACATCCTGGCGCCGACGCTGAACCCGCCTTACCATCGGACGATGCTAATTGATTTAGATTGTAACGAGGGATTATCGAGTTCGGAACGCGATAGCGCCTGCTAGAGTTCCTTTACCTTTCCATCTCTCTCTCTCATCTGATCCTTTTTCTCCTTTCCTTTATTAGTGTTTTTCGTGACATCAGCTTGCTAGAGTACCTGTCAAGTCTATTGTCGCACAAATTCTACAACTTAATACCTACAATAAGGAAAAAATTCACTAACTCCTGATACATATTTTTTCAACAGTATATTAATTAAATATTTACTTACGGTAAATCAATATTTACTTAATAAAAAAAAATGATAGTTAAATCAAATTTATAATTTTCGCACCCAATATATAAATCTATTTACATTTAGTAAACATATTTAATTAATATTTGATTAATACTATATACCTAATATTTAATTAATATCAAAACAAGTATTTATTAAAATTTAATACATTATTATATGTATATTTGTTAAGTATAAGTTACATATATTGTCATTATATACATGTCAATTAACTATTATTCCCATAAAAATATATATACATGTATCGAAAGTCGTTAATACGTCTGAAATAAAATAAAAAATATTATAAAATTTAAAAAATACAAAAATTCATTTTTACATAAATTTATTTAGTAGAATCTGGACGCGTAGAATAGAAAAATATTGCAACACAAAAAGGGGATACTTCCTAAAACTTTTTAAAACTTGAAAGTCATCTCTCAGCCAAATTTGTTATCTTTAAGAACTCGTAGAGAGTACTATTATATGCATCATAAATCACTGCATCCATATAAATACGCCGTTAAAAATAAAAGTTACTGTAAATAGAAGCGTTATCCTATCTACAGTTTCTCCACGATATCGTCGCACGTACAGACTATTCATCAGTATTCTATATCTCTTTTTTTTAAAGAGGTCAACGAATCTCGTATAATTAACAGAGAGGCACTCGAAAAATAAAGCAAGTTTGTACTTGTCTTTAGTCTCGCAAAGAAATCTCTAAAGTATTCTCTGTTTCTCATAGAAGCGCTAATCCCACCCTTCTACCATCATTTGCGCTTTTTCGCTCCAGCGACATCAAAGTAAAATAATGGAGGTCACTAGTGGCGGAAGCGGAATGCTAGAAAGGGGACCGTTGCGAGGGAATGTTGCGTGCCAGCGATAAGAGATATCCATGGATGCGTAAACGCACGTGTTTGCATGAGCAGTTGACAAGAGGCCTTAATGTATCTCTTTGATCAAGATCATTGAGCCTTTCCAGATTATGATTATCATTAGAATCGCACCTATAATAATAGTATTTTGCTCTTTTTTGCTCCAAATATAATCATTCGGACTTTATAAAAATTTTACAATTTATGTATTATTCCTTCGTACTCTTAAATATAACGCTCTAGTTTATATTTACTAATTCATTAAACAGTTGGCTTTATTTCCGAGCTGCAAGCTTTTCACTCCGATTCATGTATTATTTCGCCAGCGTCAATGATCGGATTGTACAACACACATACAAATACCTATATCAGCGAAGAAAGAGAGAAGAGAAAAGGGGATCACAGTTTTTTATAGATCCTATACATTGACAACACTTCCGGAGGCGAGCGAGACGAAACAAAGACTTGTATTCATTTCATATCTCTAAATAACGTTCGTTTATCAACACAGGCGAGACCTTAAACAATCTCCAAACGACGGAAATAGTCAGACATCGATTAGCTTCTAATCGTGATGTCTTGAAACTTTTGAAGAGCGTAAGCGATATAATTCCGCAGAGACAGCCGATTTTCAATTATTGGCATGACAGTAAGCACATTGTAATTTTGGTAGCGAACGACAGCGGAAGAGAGCCGGCTTAAGCGGAAGAAAGGAGCGAGGTGAACGTAGAAAAACGATTGGCCTTTTTTGGTTTCACTCGGACGACTCGAATTAAAATGCTACCTGCAACCCCGGTGCGGCGACGAATGTAAATGAGATTCTTGGGAAGCGCGGTAAATATTAATTACGATATTCCGTCGAGAAAAAGAAACGGACGACGCTCGTAATTTATTTCGGATACTGCGCGATAAATGAAATGCTATATTTCACGCGCGATGATTCATATACGCGTCGACATCGCCGTGAGATAACGCTCTAACCGTTTATTCCATTAGTCTCAAAACTGAAAATCAAAATCGCGAAAAGCGATACGCGATAGTGACGCGATTAACGAACTAATTATACCTGTCATCCGATTTATCTGTAGCGGAAACGACAACGAGACGTTTACAAATGTCCTGGGCACGACGACGCTAATTAGCCGCTATCAGACGAGTTACAAGCTGGATAATTCAATTGTACCTCGTAATACTTGGCGACGTCCTTAATTATACGGCGCACCTGGGCACTGGCATTTGACTTTCCTCGTGTCTATCGATCCAGTAACTTACGGAAATTACGTATTAACGCGTTCACTATTATTTCAAGAGGAAGGAGAAAGAAACAAAACCAGACGCGTCCATCAGAAGAAGAACGGAAAAGACAGAGAGACAAAAACGGTTGTTCTGTAATGGGAGTGACATTTTCGCCAATCTCTTTTGTGCCAATTATAGCCGTGTGCTGTCAAGCGAAAATTACTTCGTTAAGCCGAACGTTCTTCTAGGAAATCTATACACTGTATACTGCATTGAAAAATAATTAAAGCCATTTACTCTCTTCATCGCTTGACACACAGAATTTAGATCAATTTTCATTATTACGTGATCATTAGTAGGGATTGATATAAGAAAGGAGATAATCGCCGTCCAATTACGAGCAAACTTATGCTCGCATATATACATATATGAAAGGTGCTACCGTCGTCATGTACACATGTACAGTATGTTTCATCTTATAAAATCCCCATATCATAAAAAGTAAGAAACTTTAACCTTCAGTTTATGTTAATACTTGGATACCAGAGCTGGGAATGTGATTCCCGGCGACTTAAAAGATAAAACCACGAACATCTTACGAAGCACTTCTGCTTCCAAGTCACGAAACAGCATTGGTTATTCTCGTTCAAAAAGTTTCGATGAGACCAAAGTTTTTTTTTCTTTTTTTTTCTACGACTCTATTATGGAATAAAACCTTTAAGATACGGAACCGGTGGACACGAAACATCTTGTGTATATTGCCCTCTGTACCGCTTCGAACGTGTACGGTACGACGATAAATCAGTCTACGGTCAGCAATTACGTTCGCACGGCGTACGGCAAAAAGCGAAATCGGTTTAATCGTCGTAACTTTTCGCTGTCCGCACCGTGGCAAACATTACCTTTACGACTCAACCGATAAATCAATCGGGCCGAAATATTTAAACTCGATTAATCGTCGCGGAAAAACGGCGATGACGGTGGCGGCGGCAGCGGCGAGGGGCGCGTTTTAACGAGCTGCCCCGCGATAACTCAATCCAGAGGGGGTTCGGCGGTACACATGTATGGCCGATTAAAAATAATCGGAGGTACGCGGCGGGAACGATCGGCGGTCGATTAATTTCGGGAATCTGCACGGCTGTATATACGCGTCGCTGCACGCGCGGCACGTTTCCCTCCACGAATGCTGATTTGGAACACAACCATGTGTCGACGTCATCGTCTTGTACAATCGGCAATGAGAGAGTTACGTGGATTCATCGCCTTTTTGGGAATTTTATTCGTCCTATAAAGCGTATTTTGGCTGCAAATATTTACAAATGCTAAATTCCAATATTGGAATATATTAATGAGATGGTGTATTGCGTAATTTATTATCCTTAGCAATTAGAAAAATGTTAAGAGTAATGAGCTGCATGCTAATAAACAGTAAAATCACGATAATGAAAAAAATTTTGTTTTGATATTTGATGAAGAAACTTGTTCGATATTATAATATTTCTTGATAGTCACAATACTTATAAAAACCAAATATACTCTTTAAAACTTTTAGAATAAATCCTCGAGTAAATCTCACTCTTAAAAGTTGAAAATTGAGCCACTCTTTTACAAGCCTGACACAATTTTCTTCTTTAAAGTGAGATTCCACTTCAAAGAATTTAGAGAGTAATTTAGATTATATATGTACATGTATATATATATATATATATAAAATTTAGATTATTATTTATTTAATCCTCCGCTAGCAACATAGGGACCTAAAGGCACCATCGATATTTGATTGTAAATTCTAGTAAATAAATTTAAATCTGTAAAAAATAAATCCGATTTATACGATGTAAAAACTTGTTGTTAAAGCTTTCATAAATATATCAGAATATTTTCAGATTTTTATAAAATCCGGAATAATAAAATAAATTTGCTCTGTTTCTCAAAGACTTCTATTACTGACGGAAGAGTTAAAATTCCATACAACCGGCGGAAAATTAGCAATTAAACAATTATATATATCTATATTATGTATGCGTATATATTTAATTTGGAATTATTTTATATTTAAAATGAAATCTATGTATCCTCACAATTTTATACAAAAAGACCATTTAATAACACACACTACTGACACCGTATGCATCATATGTAATAAACAACTGTATAAAAAAAATAATTTCCAATAAAGACCATAGAACTGTCGGCGTGTAGCCGGCCGGCAACAAAACGCAGAAACAGGGCCGAGCCCTCGCTCAATGCATCGCACTGTTATACGAGTACCATACATGTACGCGTGTAACCGCTGCGTGTCGCACACATGCATATTCACGCGACGCTGAAGTGCCACACCCTCGCGTACGCAGGATTTACACACGCACGCGACGCCGCAGCAGCCGCCGCGCGCTGCACCATCATGCGGTCGAGAGAGGAGAAATGTGAGAGAAAGAGAGAAAGGGAAAGGAGCATTGTGCAACAAGAGAGAAAGAGACGGAAACAATGAGACGCAGAGATGGGGAGAGAGGGAGAGAGAGGGGGCGAGAGAGAGAAAGAGGGGGAGAGAGGGAGAGAGATAGGGAATACGGGTCGCTGCACGTGGAAACTTTGCGGTGCAGTTAAGCCCCGCCGTTTGCTGTTTACCATTTGCCGAGACCATACGAAATTCATCCGTCGTGACCACACGACGCCGATCGATACGTGAGGCCGACCGCTTTTCCGAGTGCGCGCTAGTCCATACCCGAACTACCCGCACGTCGCGCGCGTCGGACGGTATACCCCCGCCGTTTTGATTGCGGACCATTGCGGTCGGAGGGAGAAGGGGCCGTGGCTATTGAGTTGCGTCTTGGATAACGAGATACGTCGAAAACTTTACCACAATAGATACGGAAAATTAACCCTCCGGCAGCTGCCGCGACCATGCACACAGTCATACGCGCCGGCAATGCCGGCACAGCCGCGGTATATTAAGGCGGAACCGCACGTCCGGTTTAAAGCGCGTTGAGCGTTGCGCGTTGGGAGGTACTCCAGGAACGACGGCGGAAGGAGCATAGGAAAGTTGCTTGTCGTTTCACGCTTCAATTGCCAAAGCTTTGCTTCATTCTGAATTTCTCTCGATACTTTTGCGAGAATGCGAGATGACGTGTGAGAACTCGGAATGTGCAAGCATGCTGGGGCACGTGTCATATCGAAACGAGAACTGTCAATGTTAATTTACAAATTTTATAAAAGCAATAAAATGAATATACTATTTATTTACAGGTAAATATTGCAGATGCAGGATCGTTGCACGTAGATGTGAGAGAGAGAAGTATATGTATACAGTCTTTAATTAAATAAAATTGTCAAGCTCAGAATCATGATTAAAAAATATAACGTATTGCTCCAATAAATTCAATTTTTCTGTTGTAATTCTAGCTGATAAATGATATATACAGTATATTATAGTATATATATATATTTGATTTTGTAAATTTGAGAAACCATAAAGGAATAACGCAATCGCTAATTATGTAATTATAAGTTTAATTGTAAACATGAATATTCGGTTATATTGTGATCTAATCGAGAGACCAATGTGGTAATTAATACCACCGATTAATTATTATAGCATATTTGTTTCGTTAAGCGCACTTATCGTTAGATCATTTTCACTGTGCAAGAATATTACAATTTGTAAAATATAATTGTATGTCAAAGTATAACATAACAGTAATATAATAGGTAATTATAATTATTTATAAGGTATTTTTATAAATGTGTGCACATTATAAATATAAATAATGCTAAACACATTGATAACTCAATATAATTGTGTACAACAGCTATTTTAAATACTCTTATAATAATAATTTTGAACTTGGCAATCACAAATCAAATAAATTAATTCGTAATCATCATGTTAATGTCAATAAATACGAATAAGAGGAGAAATGCCATTTTCGATCAAAGCAGATCTTGGTGCTTAGTAACATTCACGTGTGAATATACAAATACAATTATCAGTTCTATAAATCGTATAGCCGTTTGTAACGCCGTTTGTCCGACTTGAAACACAATCATGAATCGAAATAATAATCTCTCAATTAAATTAATTAATCGTCAATTTAATAATAATGCTACTAGCATCTTAATATCAATAAATAAACGTTCACAATACTTCATCGCATTGTAAATTTAAAAAAAAAATACGAAAAAGAACAACTGACCTGCCCCATAAAAATCTATCGTAAGTGACGTTAAAGCTGATTTTTTAGTCATGTTATATGACACAGTCGAGTGTTGTTCAATGACTGTGAGTTGAAGCCAAAAGCTGTCTAAATTTGAGAATATCACAGACATTTTGTATAGAATATTGGCAGGCACTTTCTGAACAACATCGCGAGGGCGAAAGCTCTTGGAACAAAGAACGTATTGTATTACGAGGACAAATGTTCTGTCATACATTACTTACTTCCATTCATATACATATCATCGCTTTTGCAGTTCGCTCGACGTCGTAACATCAGCACAAAAAAGCTCACGGATACGAACTGTAATATCCTGCATCGTATACAGAACGGTAACATGTTCGTTCATTTGCGTGAATTTGACATTGTTAAGTCTCCGCTTATGATTTAGGGTTAGAGATTGGCCGATCATAAATCCAACTATATAATCGATGCAACGCGACGATATCGTAGTGACGTTTTCTGCGATGCTTCACGTCGCGCCTGTGTATATTCAAAATACACTTTTCATTAAATTGCGTAAGGCGACGTGAATTGCACGCGCCATCTCGATATCTCAGGGTATCACGAGAGAAATTGTCACCCTCTCTCTTTCTTTTCTTATTCGCAGTATCCCGTATCGCGACATTTTCCGTTGAAGAAAAATAATTTCGTAGATGGTATTGGCCGTGTTCAGTTGGACCAAGTCGCACACTACGATCGTCCGAATAACGAAATCGCGCCATCGATACGAGGTCGATTGCATTTCGCAGTCAACGACCTTCCCCGAAGATTCAAAGTCTCGCATAGCGAAACGTATTTGCTTCTGATCATGTGGGATTGTGTCGTTGAGTCGTACAAAGAGGAGAAAAACAGAGAGAGGAGGATCTGAGAAGGAAGAAGGAACGTGCGGAAAGAGAAGAGTCATGCGAAGAGAAGACGGCAAGATGAGAAACGCGAAAATATGTCGGGTGCAGTTGCAGCTGCACAGCTTCACGGCGTACCATTGCAGCTGCGTCAAGAACGGAGGCGAACAGAAAAGAGTAAGAGTCGGAATGAAAGAGGGCGTCGAGTCCCCTCATGTGCAAGAGCCCTCGTGCTCTTCAACTTATGTGACCCAATTCCGTAACTTCTCGAGTTTAGGAAAACGGGCGTAAAAATCGCATTTAGTTCGACTCTCATACTTCCCATTACAACATCCCTCCGTCCCTTATCGACGTACATTTGCGCGCGAGAAGGCAATCTCGACTTTTTAATTCGTCCGAAAAGAACTAGTAAGAATATTCGCGTGGACGGGAAAAGGTTCACTCGACAGGGTAACGGGATAATTTACCAGTCGGTTCTCTCCTACTCGCTGGAAAAAAATTCTGTGGAAATAATGTGGCGTGTCAAAAACAGCAGGGTGCGCGCACGTACGATTACTGAAGAGTGCTAGAAATTTATTCATTTTCATAGGGGAAAAGTTCCTTTGCCGTGTCACGTTGGCGAGGCTATGCCGAATCGCGTCGTTAATTTCCTTGCGAAATTTTCCGGCAAATTACTGAATTCCAATTGCGGACTCTTGTGAGCGACGACGATGACGACGTAACTTCTCGAGTTATCGTGGATGCGGTCGTGAGATCCCATTCGTGGACAGACCATCTATTCCAATTACGTTAGAACGCGTTGTGACATCCCAGTGTTACATCGGAATACCGAGGGGGACTCCAAATGAATCTGAGGCCAATTATATCCGTAATATTCGATTACGAATGGAATAAAACGCGCCATTTTACTCGCAACGGCAGATACGAATATGTTTATGCCATATTTCCGACCAAGAAAACACAGAGATTTAATTAGCTATTTAAACCTGATACTGAAATAATGAAATGTTAGAATTTTTTGTAATTGTTATAATAATTTTGTATTTCAGAAATAATAATATTAAGCAGTAATATAATGTAGAGTTATTACGCAAACAATTCGCGTGTTCACGTTTAATGAGACGTTATTTTTACTTACCAATGAATCTCTAACGGGTCTGCATCGGACGACAAAGGGAACGGGATACGCGCTAATTATCGATACAATTCATGGTGGGCTTCACTCGTTGTTCACATGATCGAATTTACAGAATACCGCGAGTACTTTTTTCCAATTAATGCGTAATTACGGAGTAACTTTATTGAGGACGTTAAAATTAACGATATTAAAATTTAATAGTCGACCAAAGAAGACAGCGTTTTTCTTCTAAAGTCCCAACTTTAAGAAATGTATTTACTTTCTTCCTTTCCTCTCTTCCCTTCGCACTTTCTACTTTGTTAACTTAGTTCTCGATACAACTGCGCATAAAACTTTTTAAAAAGTACTATAAAATTTCTCCTTAAATTTAACGTCGCATAATGCATCGCAATCGATCGTACAGCAATGTCTCGCCATATTTCATGTGAAAGTGCATTGCGTATCTTAAATCTTTTCCATGTAAGAATAGATTGGCCTCGCGTAACTACTAATGTTCAAACATTGCAGCGTAAAAAAATTAATGATAATAAATAACTTTAATTAAGCGATTCAATCTTTTCGACGCGCGTCGCAATTAGTGACTGCCGATAGAAGTCGAAATAAGCAGACGTCGCGCGCGTTAATTTTTTAACGCATCTATAATTGATCAATTGCGTAATGGCGACGACATCGTGCATCAAGTTCGTAATTAGCGTATCCTGTAATTTAATTATTAATCGAACTGCGACGACACGCGCGCTCACTGTTCTCCGCCAAGTGCGACCGACGTAGCGGAATATCGCGCGTGTTATATCGACAGCTGGGAAGGGAGGAAGTAGAGTAAAAAACCATTGGCCCGTATGAAACCCATCACCTGCATTCTGTCGGCATAAATAACTGATGTAACTAGTAATCCACTTTATGCGAACTAATTTTCGTAAAAGTGCGATGAAATTCTGGTATCGTACGAATAAAAAGTAGAGATATTTGTTTTAACGAGATTTTATCGATTCGATTTATACGTCATTTTTCCAGATAAACAGCTTACATAAACCAAACATCGCGCAAAACGACTTTTTTCGTTTTGAGATGTGCATCCGTACGTTCTTTATATTTTAGATAGTATATCCTTGTAGTAAATATTTTTCTTGACTTTCTACCTATTCCGACGATCAATAATAACATTTGATTTGCAATTCTCTCTCTCTCTCGTCAGATTCTGTTCTGAACGTCCAGGAACACGATTGTAATGAAGACATGTTTGCCATCGTATACAATAATAATCTTCTTAAAAATTTTTTCTTAAAAATAAAGTTATTTAAACATTAATTTATGCACCGCTATCAGCGACATTCTTCGAGTAGTTTTTCACACTGAAAAACCGCAGCTACAAAAAAAAAACATATAGCGTGCAGAGGGCAAAAGGAAATAAAAAGAAAAGAGAAAGAGTTCTAGCTACGGACGAGGAAAGTTAATGAAACTGCGCGGGCATCACGTTAATTCCGAAAAGTACGTGAAATAAGTCAGCGCGACTAGCACGTTGGTAAAGGCAAGGAAAAATCTATATGTATAAGTGCACAGAGAAAGCGCCTTTCTTTTTTGTCATCGTCCTCGTCTCGCCGAGAGCGCGATTCGAGTTATTTTCAGAGCGACCACAGGCAGAAGCGATTCGTGTTTCTGAAAAGCACCCCGTCCGCATACGGATGTGAACGTAGACAGGAGGAGGAACCGCCCCGACTCGTCCGTTCGCCAGAACGGATTCATTGCCCGAGTGGTACGCGGATCGATCGTCGCCAAGTTTATCCACCGCATAATCCCTTTTATTCGTTTTCAAAGAACGTATTCTACGGGAAGAATGATCCGACGGAATCTCCTTCGACTTTTTGCAAAGACAGCATTATATTATCGTCATTATTGCGTTGATACGTTCTTATTATTATGTTGATGGTTATTGTAGCAGTAATACAAAATAGTTGGATACAACAGGACAATAGGAGTCAAGCACGATAATTCTTATGTAAACCAAACGGTTAACAAAACAACTTTTTCAATAATTAATCCGCTTACGTGTTTCGGCTCACTTTTGAGCCATCCTCAGAAACAGTATGATGTTGTAATTACAAAAAAAAATTTTTTCTTACAAACTAATTCATTTCAGTGAGCTACCTCCACCTATTAACGGAAGCTATAATATAAAAACGAACTCTAATAACAATCTAAAATGTATTAAAATTATTAAAAGGTAAATTTTTTGGAAGCAAAAACGATTTATTGTAAAACAATAAAAGGTAGCTCACTAAAACAAAAATTCACCATAATCGCAAACACTTAAATTCTATAGGTTCAAAAACTAGTCTTTGACCATTCAGCAAATCAGTGTTAATTGTGTTGAAATTAATGGATAACTTTTAATACACTTAGGCCCGATTTCACAATATATGGTCACCTAAAGATTAATTTTAAAAGTAATCAAGAAATTCATGAATGAATTTCATTGATGAATCTGTTGGTAACCTTTAATCTTTAGATAACTATATATTGTGAAAACACGGGTCTTAGAACGTTAATCGCAAAGAAAAAGAAAAAAGAAGGAAAGAAAACTCTGATATTAATTATAGAGAGTCCAGACGGACATCAAAACCTAAACTGAATCTTTAATAATTTAATCTTAATGTAACGAAGAATGTACACTATTTCATGATGCAGTAATAGCTATAACTGATACAATAACTGACGTACTAGAACATAATGTGCAAATCGGGAAAATTGATATTAATATCTATAATTAATATTTATTTATTATATTTGATATTGATATTTGCAATTAGTATAACTAAATGCTAATAATGAATTATGCAAGTCAAATGCACAATGCTCTTTTGATACATTTTATATAAATACAGTTATAAAAATAATTTGCAATTGTTTCGTCGAACGTTCTTTTGCTATTGATAAATATAAAATTTTATTGTGTCTCGCACAGATGTTTATTTTATCTCCTTTCAAATCCTTTCAAATAGTTATCCATGCTATCCGCCGAAAATTTAAAAACGAATTTTGGGATCAGCCAATGGTGGCATACGAGAAGTTACCAAAGGTTTTATGCGAGATGAAACGGAGTACAAAGTAAATAGATAGAGTAAACTACGGTATTTACATTCGTATCTATGAAAGAGAGAGAGAGAGAATCAGTTTGTGGTAGCAAAAATGTGCGACATGGCAACGAGTCTGACACGGTCGCACACACGCGTACTTTTTTTTCTATGTACTGATAAATACAAGTAGCAGTAATCTGCGCACGGAGCCTTGAAATGGCTGGTTAAAAAATTAATGCTTAGATGCCATTCAAACGACTGTATGCCTGGAGGCAAATTGCAATAGCGACTGAGTGCGGTGCAGCGAAGCCGTTGCATCGGGAATGATAAAAGCAAATCGGCTTCCGCAAAGTGCCTCAGAGGGATATCTGAGATACCTTACGTGTGTAACGTTACATCTCGAAAAATGTGAAATGTAATAGAGATATTTCGACGGATATTGTAGTCGAGGGGCCCTTTATGATAGGAATATTATGATTCAAAGCCACGACATACCAAGCGATAGTGCTTCAACTAAAAGAGCGAAAAGCTGTAAAATAAAAGACCGTCAGGTCACAGTGTAACTTTTTAAAAAATCATATCATCGGAAAACAGGTAGTAACCGCATGTGATTGAAGACATGAGAAAAAAAGAGTTATAAAAAATGGAACTTTATTCGCCTATCCGAGAGAAGTACCTTCATTTTATTCAAACAATTTCAGACCGTCATATATTAGAAATGAATGAGCGTGAGGGAAATGGCAAAAAGACAAACGAATTAGGCAAACACTAATATTTACATGTTTCTAGTGAAAAATTGCAATCAATCCCTCACAACTTTGCAAAGGTACGGAGATTGACCATTTATCAACGCGACTTTTGTATATAACTGTAACGTACTACGCAAGCTTATTATATGAGGGTAGATCAAATATAAACAAGAATTTTTTTTCATTATTTATTGGACAAGAGTAAAAATATAAAGGAAACAAATTTTTCCACATAGTTCCCCGCTACATTAATACATTTTTGCCAGCGGATAAGCAGTTTGGCAATCCTGTTTTTATAAAAAGTAGTAGGTTGTGTCTGCAGCCAATTGCGCACGAATTCCTCTATACTGGCATCGTCCTCGAATCCTCTCAATTCTTTTAGCGGCCCAAACAAATGATAATCGCATTGAGACAAATCTTTCCATACGATTATCATTTGTGTGGATTACTGAAAGAAGAATTGGGAGAACAATACGATTCGTGGACGATGCCAGTGTAGAGGAATCGTGCGCAATTAGCTGCAGGCAGTGCAGACACAACCTACTACTTTTTATGAAAACGAAATCGCCAAATTGTCTATCCGCTGGCAAAAATATATTAATGAAGCAAGGAATATATGTGGAAAAAAATTTATTTTCTTTACATTTTTATTCTCGTCCAATAAATAATAATAATAAATTCTCTTTTACATTCGATCTATATTTAGAATGCATTTTATTTTATGTCAACTGTGCAGAAAAAAGAATTTTGCTGAAATATCTAAAAATTTATCTAGATCCGAAAATAATTGTACTAAACCATTACAATATTTGTATATAAAACTTGAGCAATGCAAAACATTTTGATATTCTTGCAATCTCAAGCATTCTACATAATTATTTTGATAGTCCAACAATTTTCAGACCTGTATTTAGCTAAATTTTTAGATATTTCAGCAAAACGTTCTTTCAGTGTAAATATTTTTTTCATTGTTGATTCTCAAAATTATCTACATTCATAAAATTCGATTCTGAATAAAATTCGAAAAATGCACGACAAAATATGCTGTTTGAAAAATATAACACAACTCATTCCAGTTAATATAATATCAATCACATAGATCTTCATCCAAATTATTTGTCGTATAAAAAATTATATCAAAATGATTTTTTCAACATGATATTACTAAAATTATAAAATCTATCGCTTTCAATAAAATATTATCGTTAATTTAATAAGATGTTATAAAACCTCAATATTATAACAAAGTTTGTAGGAGCATTTCTAAATGAATATATTTATAGATACCATATAATAGAGCTCCTTTCACTTTATATCCATAGAACGAATAGATAGTGACATCGAAACGATCCAACTTCGCGAATGGTATTCGCAGTCCAACCCCATTTCCAGTGACAAGTAATTAGACCGCGAGTAATCTGCCGCTCGTTCGACGTGAAAATTGTACCATGGCTTTCGTGCGAATCTCGTTTTCGAAACTCCTCAGAAACTCCGAAACAACTTCGTGAATGCGCGCGCGTGCGAATGTGGGCGCGGTCAAGCGAGATTACGCATTTTAATTACGAAGTGAATTACAAGGGTAATCATAAGGGTAATTCATATTGCCTGAGTCTGACGTCAGCCAACCGCTGGATCATTGAACCCCTCTTCGAGGCAATAACTTAAAAGTGGCGCTACCAGTGGTTCCCCCCCAACGCTCTATCATGCACACCGTGGTTTTATGTTTCGTGACCCTCTTACGAGTTTACCCCCTTACTCCGGGGTTACTCTAGATTAATTCCACGACTATAGACTACGGCAGCAACGCTGATTCAGAATGTATGGGTGATTCCACGTGTCATGATGTTAGTCGTGGTAAAAATAGCGGGGTAAGTTTCTTTATGGAAGGAAACATGAAAATTTTACGGATACAAATAACACACAGTTTATCTCAAGACGTAAATAATTAAATACCTATCTCAAGACGTAAATAATTAAATACCTATAGAATGTCGTGATAAATGTTAATTAACTTTCATTACATCTGTATAAAATGCGCGACCGGTAATCTGCGTGAACGTGTGTTGAAAGATTTTATTATTTTTAAATATCAGATGCATTTACAATTTGACAAAAGAATTTCTCACTTTAAAAGCCTTCCAAAACGTAAGAGAAAATTTTATTTTCAATAAGCTTTTATGTTATTACGTATATAAGCTTTTCAGTGACCGATATTTGCAGTTGAACGCGCTCTAAGTGTAGACACTATAAGACTCGGCGATCGGAAATAGCTGTTAACGACAAATTCGGAACATGGTACGCTATACGCGTTGAATACGAAGTTTCAATCAGTTCCACGTGAACGATACGGATTCACGAGGCAGATGCTTATTTTCTCGAGTGTTGGCTCGGAATTCGCGTCAATTTGGAGTGTATTGGCCATCGTAACGTTATTCTATAACGAATATTTTCGTGGATTCTGAAAAACGATGAACCAAGCAAATAATGTTATAAATAAATGATATTATTTAACTTAGCAAAAATTTCTTTTTTATAACATCAAATTGTAATAGTTATCAAGAGGCGATCTTTGGCTTGCTGTTTATTTCCAAATATAATAAAAATTATATTTATAAACTAAACACAATATTAAAAATTAAAGATGTACACACTTGACATTGATATATATTAATATGACATGAAATATATTAATTGCCCACAAAATAAATAATTATCTTTATAAATTATCTCCCAACATATACGATGATTAAAAGTAAAACACTGAAAGTTATGTCAAGTTCTGAGAATTTTAAGTGTAACTCGATATATCTAAGGTCGACACAGCTTGATATCGGTTTCTCGTACGACAAGCTCAGCTTAAACGAGCTGTACAAGGTTTCACAGCGAAGATAAAAACCAATAGCATCGTTCGGGGAAAAATTCATTTCTACTGAACTGAAAGTAAGCCAACGCATCGGACGGCCTGGAAAACATCGACGTGACACGTGGCTCGTTTAGAGTGAATCGACAGCGTGTCAGTCGATTCGGCCGACTGTCAAACCAAAGGCGGATCAAACGAACACGAAACTTTTTGCAAAGATGAACTGGTTGCAAAATCGTATTACGGTATTTTATAATTTCACGAGTAATAGTGAGCACACTCGATGATGCTGTAATGCGTCGTATTTGAGAAGCGTTAGATAACAGCGAGGTTCCACTCATGCCGACAATAGCAAATATTTAATCAACAATTTCGAGTGGTGTGATTACGGTCAGTCGCCGTGAAAACGCAATTAATTCGTATTTAACTTGGATTCGTCCATTTAATCGTTCAGACAGTCGGCCTCGTCCAGATTGTGGTTCGCCGTTGTCACAACGCTCTTAACTCTCGTATCAGCCGAGCTTTCATTCGCTCTCGCCCAACCGGCATGGAAATTAACTAATTTTCGCAAACTGCTTTATTTTTTTTTGCTCACTTGGGTACCGCGTAGTTACAGAGTTCCGGAAGATAAAGGAAGCAAGTGTAGCAAGTTTCTTTAATGTTTTTTCTTTTTTAACCCAAGAGCCCATTACAATGCAATTGATGCTGCTAATTAAGTGATTTATACATTATCATGCCATTGTGCTGATTATAAGTTGCGAATTTAATTATTCTCTTTTCTCGCGGTAGAAGTTATTATTAACAGCTTAAACATAGTTGAGTTAATTAAGCGTAATTTTAATTAAGCTCCATAAATAACCTCTACTTAGTTTTCACGATGAACTTTCCTTCATAAACTATGTTTGTTCCATTTCTTCATTCTTGTAAAATTTTTCAATGTTTGAGATAGATGCTAAATAGTTGAATATTTGTTAGTATGTGAATAGAATGAAATGGAATATCTAATATATTTAATCAATTTCATTTCAATTTTATCAAGACAAATATTCTAATATACGCGGAAAAAGAAAAAGTATAGAATAAATCTAAAAATGTAGAAACAGTATTATTAAATGTTCTAATACTGGAATTTCATGCCGTGTGAATAAATTAGTAGGTACAAGACTTAACAATTAACAATTTCTCAATTCATGTCTAATATAATTTATTCAAATTTCATTAAATGCAGGATACGTTACTAATGATATTGCGTTACGTAAGCTAGTGTACCAAATATTTGCCATGTAACGCCTTTGCATCTGACGTTCCGCGAACTAATAAGTTACTCTATAATTAGCACTCACCCTGTTCCGGTAACTGATAATTATGCGCTACAGCAGTGATGCAACACCCTAGTGCGGGCGGGACCTTTGAGCACATGACCACCATTAACCGCACAACCCGAGATACAGTCGCTTGCATCACTTCAAGTATCGTCGATAAGATTGGAAAATTCGAAAGACCAAAGTAAGCTCTCTGCTTGCTTTCGAGTGATCCTAGATCGCAATAATAAGATAAGAGTATGCGCATGAAAGAGAGAGAGAGAGAGAGAGAGAGAGAGAGAGAGAGAGAGAGAGAAGATCGTTAGATACAAAATAAAGCCGATATTTTTCTCGATATCAAGTCCGCTCGAATGTCAAGGGGACTCTTCGTAGAGACAACTTTTCGCAGATTCGACTAAAAGCTTACTCGTTAAGCACGAGAAAATGTTGGTTCTATAAAGGTACTAGAGGTAGACAGAACGAAACGGAACGACCGGAGACGCACTCGGACATCGGCTTTCACGATGCAGGGGTGCAGCTCGTGAATAAAAGATGAAGGGTATTAAAGGATATACGAATAACGTCAGCGGGGTGCTTGTAAATAAATGAATCACACGCATTGGCTCGGTATATACCAAGCCATATCCTCTGATTTCGAAAAACGACCCTATCGCTATCGGTAGCCATATTTCGTCGCTCGGAATTGAAGTAAAAGCTTTTTCACTCGTATCGACTATTTGCATGGTCGGTACATCAGACGAAATATATCGCGTCGAGAATGAAAAATTTTGGAAATATGGGAAATGGTTTCTTTCGAAAGATCAAATTGTATAAAAGGAAATGATTGCACTGGTCGAATACGGCATCAATCTCTCCGTACTATATAATATATGCAATATCGTAAAGCGATTAAAGTTACATAAATGCTGCCATAATTGCATCGGCATTCTTTCGTCGATATCTCAAGCAATAATCATCCCAATTTATTAATAAGAAGAAAAGCTCAAAACGTTGTTCTTGCCGAGAGCCAAGCGAAAATAAAAGATTTTTCTATACATGTAGTACCGGCCATCGAAGCTGACAACCGAATAGGTCCGTCGACAAACATCGTGGAAGAAAACGTCGATTCCGATTCGGAAGCTCGCCCTCGGGGGGGTTTCTCCTGGACAATACAAAGTTTTAGCGACGGAAAAAGAGAGATGCGAAAAGAGAAGGAAAATTCGGCGACTGAAGCTCGAATGTGTTGCAAGCTGCAGGTACTGGCCTCGTTTCGTCCGACTTTCGATTGTTCTCGCCACCGTGGCGGAACACATCGCACCAGAAAGACAGAAAGCTTGCCAGCGGAGCTTACTCCTTCCTCTTCACCTCTTCTTCCGTCGACTTTTTTTGTTCCTTGCAGCATGTCCAAACGGATCGCGAACCAATAAGTCACTATAATGGTTGCAGTCAAGATGGATCCAAAGTGAAACTTACGTGTCCGGCTGTATCCGGATCGAAAAATCGAGCGCGCGCCTGGAAAGGCAGCGAGACAGAGCAAAAAAAAAAGTCGAGGGCTGCAGAGAGAAGGGAAGAGTAGAGGGAAGTTGAGGAGAGAAGTGAGAAACAAGTTTGCACTTTGTGTTTAGCTGTGGATGGCACGGTGATGCACGGTGAAGAAAATAAACGATTTACGCGTCTCGGACGCAATTTCTAAAATTGCCAATAAAACAGACGCAGCGTCAGCATACCGGCTAGATATGTCCTCGCGCGCGTATATATATATATGTGTGTGTGTGTGTTTGCGACAAGTACATAGAACGAACGTAAACGAATACGTATGCTCGTAACAACGCGCCGTCGATCGACGGCGGAATAACTGATTGAGTCGCGATATCGGTCTTCGTTCGTGCGATTCCGGCCGCGATGAATTTTTTCGTTGAGTGCGCGTTTTTTTTATTCGGCTGCGGCAACGGCTCGCTATTGTTTGACGAGAACTAATGACCCACGGTCTATGCAAACGCAAACGGAGGAAATTCCTTTTCACTCAATTTTTTACCTTCCGAAAACGTCTACAATGAAATTATCGAGTCGATTTCAACTCAGACTGTTAAACATGTTTTGTTAATATCGCGACTTTACAGTTCCGAAATGAATAACGACAGAAAATAAGATAACATCGATTCTCGACATATACAGATCTAATATTATTACATAATGTACTTTTACGTATGAGAAAATAATATAAACATAAATATAACGGAAATAATACGGAAAAATTTTTTGAAAATTATCGCTATTTTAGTCACAAATGTATTCTGAATTATTACTTTCATCCATC
Organism: Trachymyrmex cornetzi; assembly: GCF_001594075.2. Taxonomy (NCBI): domain Eukaryota; kingdom Metazoa; phylum Arthropoda; class Insecta; order Hymenoptera; family Formicidae; genus Trachymyrmex; species Trachymyrmex cornetzi. Next base: position 1,481,127 of record NW_017300267.1, read on the forward strand.
GGTAAATTGTCCGTGCGATTTTTTATTTAACATTGCAACGCTGAAATTTTTACAACGAAGCGCGTCCTTGTTTAACAAATACGCATGGGAACACGTGTACTCCGTGTCAAATCCATCGGACATTATACGGGTCAGAGGGTCGAGTATTTTTTTTCTTTTTTTCCATTTAAACTGAAAAACATAGCTCGACGGCGATGTTCTGCGGACAGACTCGCGAAAGTAACAACGAATATACTTGTCCTATACAGCGAAACAGATTTCAAAATTTTAATTGCACGTAAAAACACTGGAAACGAACGAAATGGAGGAAGCACGAATGAAAAATTACGCGTACGGCATTTGTGATTATACGTCGCGTTCGGATGATAATATCTTTCATTTGAGTAATGGTACAATTTCATTAAATTTTTTCATCGCGCAATGGAAGAATCGCAAGTAAAACGGATCATTTTCGATGAATGGATATTTTACAATGATTTGATACAATTTTGATTCTGATTTTAACTCTAGATAATAACAAAGTTTTAAATTTGCACAAATTTTATTTGCAACTTTGTTATTGATTTTCCAATGCAAGCTATTCTGGTTTCTTTTTATCACTCCTTTTGTGTCCAACATCTAATAAATTTTTTGCTAATTTAATCTCAGAGACAAACAATCTGTTGACTAGTTAGAAATATTAATGTCCTAATTCTTAAATAGCTTTTAATCTATTTTTATAGCCCGTTCAAAATTTCAATCTGTCAATGTCCCAAACAATGAAACCAACAATCAATTAGGTCAATTAAGGTCAATTACTTTAGTCGACATAATATGTAGTGAGAACCGAGCACATACCCATTCCTTCTCCCTCCCGATTGTTTATCAGTAATCGAAGATCGCGAACAAGATTTTCTCTCATGGTACGAGCAGTCATAATCTCATTACTGAAGTTGAATAGCATTCGGGAGTGCGAATAAAGCCATGCTTCGCCTTCTCTTGTACTACGCCAACCGCAATAGCATTTAGACCACGACTGTGTGTTTCGCCACGATATAAACAAAGAGCCAAGAACGTGATAATTATAAAGTAATCGGAATTTCTGCGCGCTTTGTCCGTTTGTCTTACGCGTATTTTCTTTTTTTACAAGCTCGAATGACGTTCTACGAGAGATGCCACACGATACCAGGAAAAGAACCGGTTCGTTCCGGTTACGACACATTCGTCGGTCGTTCGAAGAATTAGTAACTACGTTTATATGGAGTAGAAAAGTCCACTCAACTCTGCTGGCGTCGTAATAAAAATATAGCAGTCTAACGCGAGTGTTCTCAGCGACCATATACGATGTCGGTGTAAAGTCACCCCCTCGTCTGTTTCGCATTCTCTCGCGCTCTCGTCGGCCTCTCTAGCACGTTTTCTCACCATTTCCGACTCTAATCCTTCGGAAAATAGTGCCGTATACTTAACGCTTTAAGAACGTCGCATCTGTGCTACTTGTGCCCGGGTACGTGTGAACTCTCTCTGATCCTGCACCGCGCCAACTCTGTCTGTCTTCGTCTCGCAGCCGGTGTTCCGCGAAAGGGTTCATCGATCTTCGCGACCGGTTAGGAGAGGGATCGAGAAGAGAGAACGAGGGTCGTGAACCGGGTCCTTCTTCTGGATACGCGACCACTTTAATAAAAATTGATGACGACGAGATAGCGCAAGGTCAATTTGTGACGAGTGTCGTTACCCGCTTAATTACCGTTCGAGGATCGCGCGACACGACGATCAACGCCGAGAGTATCGCATTTTTACGGACGCTCCTTGTGGCGTGATTTTATTTAAGCATTTGCAGCTCGTTTATCTGGAAAATGAATACTGCTTGCGACTTTTTTTTAAGTCGTCGAATCTTATTGTGAATTCGGTCACTCGCATTATACACTGGATTACTACACGTTAAAAGGTTGCTTTATATACAGTATCTAAATACGGTGACATAATACAATCAACTTTAACAATAAAACAATACATGTATATTATGTCAAATAATATTATTGAGTATTTAATCATTTAAAATATTTACATGTTTCTACATTTAACTTTACTATTTTCCTGATAGCGACTCATCAAGGACAGATCGTTTAACCAACATTGATTGTTAATTATGTTTAACTTGCTGATGATGACTCCAAAGAGAGTGGAAACGTTCAAGATTTCGAAATAAAGCTCTGCACGTTATTTATCAATTGAAAGTATTTTACATGAATTAATACTTATGCGCACTTTTTCCCGCGCTGATTATAATAGCCTTAATTTTATTGTTATTTATTATCGTTTACTATTTTCATTATAGTCGCTTAGAATATATACTCTAATCTAATAATGTAATACAAGTAACCGAATTTGCTATATTAAATTGACAGTGATCATTTTGTTATTGTTTGTTGAACAAATCTTTTTCTAGCAACTTTTTTCTTATCCCCTTATGGATTTCTGACCCACTATGAAAGGTCAAAGTTCAACTGATTAGTTTGGACCAGAGGTCCAGCAGAATGTCTCTTCGAGAATAAACAGAGTCACTACAAATTCCTCGTCCTAATTCCACAACTTTTCCCTAGTTTCCAAACAAAATTTCATAATTTTCCCTGACTTTCAATAATTTTGAATTTTTTATATTTTCGTCCTAATTTGAAAATCGTTAAATACTTATTTTATTGTGAAAGTAATGTAACTTATCTATTATTAATGTTACCAACGCTGCTTGCATTTAATTCTTAAGTTGATAGTATTTCAAAACTGTGTAGATATGATGTACGCAACTTCTTTAAAACACTAAGAATTTTTATTTTTTCAGAAAATTTTAATAAATCCCCTGATTTTTTCTTGATTTCCCTGGCCATTTTCAATTTCCCTAATATTTCTTTTATTTCTAGTTTTGTGGCAACCTTGATAAGAAAGTATCACTCGATTACAAGAGACTTGGCAGGTCATCTATGTACAAAGTAGTAACACATAGGTACGTAAAATAGCAAGTAGTTAAGAAAGTAATGAGAGTGCACTGTCGGATATCCAGTAAGACTTTCGGCGAACCTTTCGTTCTTCCGGCGAGAATAAATCAGACGGAGAGAAACTTATGGCCGAATCTAACGCGATCGATTCCGAAACTCAAAATATCAAGCGAACGCGGGGGGGGGGGGG